>NC_083613.1:33003655-33101155 GCF_963584025.1 Labrus mixtus | reverse complement strand
CCATTCATCCATCCGCCCATCAACCCATTCATCCATCCATCCATCTATCCACCAATACATCCATCCACCCCCCCACCAATCCATCCACCCATCCATCCATCCATCCACCCACCCACCAACCCACCCACCAATCCATCCATCCATCCATCCACCCATCCATCCATCCATCCATCCACCCATCGATCGATGTATGTATGTATGCGTTAGTTCAGTCTGACCTCTGACAGAGCTTTCTTGTCCTGGACTTTGTTGGCCCCCAGGAGTCTGAGCACATTCTTGGCCCCCTCAGCGACGGCATGTTCGACCCTGTAGTGATGCCTCAGCTCTTCAATACGCAGCTCCACCCCGCAGAGGTCATGGTTACCTGCAGCGATGAGACAGACACATTACATCAGAGTGGATCATATAGCAGGGACTCTGCTTTTTTGTGCTATTTTTGATCGGACAGAACCTGGCACGCCCACTTAGAGGACTACATCCTCCGTACATAGGGCACGACCTGACCACATGGCCTTCTGGCGCCCTATAAGTGCACATTAAATAAGTCATATCCAGTGAACTCTCTTCATCAGTGTTTTGTTTTGACAGCGGTGTATCACAGGGAACTCTCCGGGGAATGATGAGGTAAGGTTAATGCCTTAATGCATTTTCTATGCTCAACACAAGAGCCAGATACAACAAACATTAGCAGCACTCAGAGGGAGATAAGCAGCCTCTAAATGCTCCCCAGAAAGTAACATTAACCCCAGTGAACTCCAATTATGGTCGTCATGACGACAGAATTTAAATTTCAATACGATTAAACAAAAAAAATATCTGTTTCAATCCCATGGCAACAAAAATAGAAGTCCTAGGCACACAATAATGTGGCCAATTAAACTCCTACACAGTCTTCTAAAATAGTGTTCGCTAAAGACGGGGTCCTGATCCCCAGGGGGGCCACCAGGGGTTGCTAGGGGGGGTTGCAGAAACTTGCAAGTAAGAGGGGGAAATATGGGACAAAAATGAATACCAATTTAGAAGATTATTTGTTTCTTATATCTGTAAGATCAGTGTTTCACAACTGGTGGGTCCGGGCCCAAATGGGGGTCGCTGAGCGGTTTTCAGTGGTTCCTGTGGCTAGACCAGTTAGGACTCAATAATTTAGACGTTATTAATTGCTGCATTTTGAGATCAATGCTCTTCTTCTGTGTCAATCTTTCAGTTTAAAGATGATGTCACACCACTCTGGCCAATCAGAATCGAGCAGCCACTATGAGTGACACTGATGTATCAAAAAACAGTAACCTCCTCTTGAAAGGAAAAATGACCCGAGGCAACCAGACTGAACGTCATTCAGCTGCGAAGTAACCTCAAACTTGTCAGTATGAGACCAGAGTACCAAGACATTTAGGGATCGAGACCAAGTCAAGACCAAGACCATAAATAATATCACTGAAAAATCATCAACTTGTGAGCAGCGGATGTGTCACTCTCTTAGACCCCTAACCCTAACCGATGGAGAGGGTGAGAGGAGTTGTCAATGATGGATGTGATTTTGTCCCCCTTCCACCTCTCAGTCTCCAAGCTGTATAGTTCCAGTCCAACCACAGAGCGTGCCTTCCTTACTAGCTTGTTGAGCCCCCACAGACAGGTACTGTAGAAGGTATTTGGAAGTCTAATGGGGGTCCTTCACATGCCAACGTCTGGGAGATTTCATAATTAAAATAAAGGAGATTTTAACTTGGTATCAAAAAGTATCAAAGTCCAGAACGTTGGGACAAACTTTCTCATGATCGGGGTCGTCTTATTCTTATATTCAGAGTGAGAAGTTAATGAATGAACTTCCTTACTCCAGCTGCTCTCTGGTGTTATCATAACAGCCACTTCAAAATAAACCTGTGTCACTGATAAAACCCTCACAGGCGTTTAATACACCCATTAAGCCGAGGCAGCAGTAACTCGATTAAAGCAGCAAATGAGGAGCAGTGCTATCAGTCAAACGGTTAAAACGCACTCGAGCTCCCTCCCCTACACAAACAGACGAGGTGGGTCAGCCTCAGAGTTGCCCCCCCCCCCCAATGCAGCACAATCACAGCTAAGTGGTTAGCCTTAATGGCCCAGTAGCCGGTCTAACAGCTGGAAACAAAAGGAGCTCACAGACATGGGGAGAGGAGGCCAGAGATGAGGAGGAAAAAAAAAAGTGTTGTGTTAGTTAGGACGAGGAGGAAAGGACAAAAGGACGCAGGGGAGTGATTGAATATGATTTCGATGAGTTATGAGCTGCTGGAAAAGCCGCATGAGACAGGAGGAGGAAGAAAGGAGGAGGAGGAGAGGGAGGTCGGGTTGGGAATGGATGTGGGTGCTTTTATCTCCTAATAAGGTGTTCTGCCTGGAGCCCAGACCCTGCTAGATGACCCCTCCACCGGGTGTGGTGCCTGGAGACTGTCTGTGTACACTATATACACAACCTCCTGTGTGTGTGTGTGTGTGTGTGTGTGTGTGTGTGTGTGTGTGTGTGTGTGAGAGAGAGAGACAGATTAACCAAGAAAAAAACACAGACTTCATGAGACACCAGGACAAAAGAAGAACTACTCCACAGACAGATCTTTCAGACACAGCGCTGCGCTCCCCCCGCTGAAACCGTCTCACCTCTGTTACAATCTTCAACGACGGTACGGGGGGGGGGGGGGGGTGTCATTTTATCCCTCTGCAACTTTCAGATTGAAGGTGAAACGTCACAGGATCGTCAAAATAACGGACGGACGACGACATCATCATCTTGAATCCGTCTTTGGCTTCTTCCCTACTTCAACTATCTCCCCCTGTTGCATTTTTTCCAAACCATCCACCTCTCCTGATCATCACCTCGTCATGTTTCTCAGCTCTCACAGCCCAATAAAAAATTAATTCAACAGCCCTGAGTGTCACTGATCAACCTGTTACTACAGATGATGTGTGTATGAGAAGGAGAACGTGAAAGAGCATCATGTTTGTATCATTTCTAACACACTCCTGTACACCTGAAAACACGCACTCACCACCTGTGAGATGAAGTCTTTGTTCTGCCTCTTCACACAGAACAATACTGTGAGTGGTTGTGTGTGTGTGTAAACACGATATGTTTTCATCTGCCGGTCCTTTTTGTGTCGGTGGGCTGGATTACCTTTGAGTTCATTTCTGTGTGAGTTTCATTGATCGTGATAATGTGCCAGGTGGGCTTTGTACCACTCAGAAATAAAACACGGCTCACACAGTCTGCAGTGAATCAATCCTGAGCGTCCTCTTCATCTTCTCCCTCGTAAAAACGCAGGCGGAGGGGATGTGAAAACACACGAGTATTGATCTGTTTGTGCTGCTGCTGTGAGTCTGCCGTCTGCTGCCTCAGACCGTTTATGACGCGCAGAGACAAAAAGAAAAAGACCGCACATCAAATACAGAGAGAGGGAGAGATGAAAGAGAGCGTCCTGTCACTGCCAGCTGACCACTGTCATAAAACACAAGCTGCGTCTGAACATACCAGAGGACCTCGCTTCGTCGGGTTTAGCAGTCTGGTCATATGTAGACTTTACGTCTGTTTTATATACAGTAAAAATATTTACAGAGTTAGTATCGTCCCCCCACCCTCTCCTGCTCCTCCACGTCCTCGCTGCCCGTGCTAAAGGTTCAAACTTATCCGGCTCTCGACCGCCATGGTCTCGGTCTTCAGGAGACTCTGGGGGAGACAAGTCCTCGAGCTCAAACCATATTTCAGTGTTGTCGCTGCTTCTTGAGTCGTCGTCGCTCATGGCTAAATAACTGAGTTCAAATCCCTGATTGGTTCACGTGTGTGTGTTTTGTGTGTGTGTTGCAGAGACTGGATGAAGTTGCAGCGGATGGTAACGGCACAAAGGAGTGAGTGAGATGTAAATGCAATGAGGACGAGTTACTCTTAACGATTTAAGAGCCAAAAAACATTTTTTTTTATTTCACTCAGATCTTGACAGACGAGAGAAAAAGTGTGTTTGCTTCACTAGTACAGCGTTACGTTCACACTCACCCTGTGTGTCGTCGTTGTGCTCCGTGGCCTGCACAGCCTTCCTGATCTGCATGCGGATGATGTCGATTTTGGTCTTACTGTCCTGCAGCATTTGCTGGGCCGTCTGCAGCATCTTCTTGTCCTGATTGGAGCAAAGGCACGACGGGGAGCAAAATCAAATACAAGAACCAGGAAGGAAAATATCAGCATTGAAATGAGTATGGATGTGGCCCCTGATCAGGATAATATGACGATACAGAAGTTCTGCTTCACACAATGAAACACTTGAACATCTGATTCAGTGAGGAATCTAAAATGACTCTGAAAAGCTAAAGTGCAGGGTTAATGTGTTTACAATTTCTCCTCTTGCTATATGCTTTAACTTCTTATCTCCACAGTTCAACATCGTCCTGCTGTCAACTTATTTTGGGGCAGGTTAACTCCCTTTAGCATTACCCTCAGTCATTTTTATTTAATTTTACACACTTTATTAATCACTCAGGGAAATTCTGGTTTACCCACGGTTATTGAGAGACATTCTTCTCACACACATGGGCCCAAAATACACAACAAGACCTGTGGACATGCATTAGTTGTCAGAGTGGGGCTGCTACACAGGGAGCTTAAAAGAAAGATGTGCAACTTTTTTATCCAGTAGATGTCGCCCTTGAGCACCAACATGAAACCAAAACAAACTGCTGTTAGGCCACGCCTCCTCCATACTGAAGCCTCCGCTCTCCTCCAGAGACACACCTCCAACCCCTCTACACTGGAGTTCAGACAAAGGAGTTATCAATTATGACGCACCATAATCAAATGGAGGACAAAATAGTTTTTGTCTCGAGCTGCAATCACCCGTTTCCTGCATTGTTGTGTTAGCATGCTAATGTTAGCGCTCTTTAGTTAGCTCGTAGCTTCATATAAATTGACACAGAATGAGCGTGATCTAAAAACTCTTACTAACATCCAAATAATCAGTGAGTATGTTCTTCTTCTTCTCTCTAGTTCTTGACTAAAACAGCTTTTATACACAAGGGGAGGAGCCGGCCGTCCCGTCCATGTAAACACGGCTCTGACAACAACACAGCCAGCGGGACTCGAGCTTCTCCCTCATTGTAGACAGTCATGACTCAGAGACACATTTACACAGGACAGACTGGATTTCTAGTGTATCTATGTTTAAATTGTGTCACATTCTTCCTTTAGGGACAGTTCACCTCTCCAGCTTCCAGACCAACTGCCATATTTTGGTCCACACTGGGACTTGAACAGGCGTCCGGTCAGGTTCCCAACCCAAGTCACTACAGACTGAGCTACATGTCATGAGCACCACCGAGAGGAGTCATCACAACTGTTGGGCCAGAGTTAGCTACGAAGCTAGCCGTGTCTGTTCCCTTCTCCTCTTCAGCTACTGACGTCGAACAAGAGAAGCCGAATGCAGACGTGCTCTCTTTCTCATCGATTTGAGTTGTCCTCATGTGTTGATTTGTTTTGATTCATACGAGTGTTTAATGTGAAGTGTATGGTCTTTCTGCAGTGAAATAAAACAGGAGGTGGAGGTGTGAGAACAAGGTCGAATGGTAAGGTGAAACAGACGCTCGTTTAAAAAAGGGGGGGAGGGGATTTTTGTGAGTAATCTCAGGATGTGTGGTGTGTGCATATGGGGAGGCTTTCTGTGTGAGAGATTATCAGCTGAGTCAGCAGAGAGCAAGGTTACGGATCAGGAAGATGCACACACAGACGCACACGCTGTCAGTTATGAAGCAGCAGGGGGAGGGGCAGAGTACGTGCAACCACCTACAACATGTTCCTTATATTTCTGCTCGTTTCAGTGTTCTGTTCAGGTTCAGGTGTGTGAAGGTGTTTTCTATGGATTAGGTCCTGTACCTTGGTGGATCCATTGGAGTAGATGGGGATCATGTTTTCCACCCCTTGTTTGACTTTGAGCTCGATGTTGAGCTGCCTCTCCAGGGCGGCGATGCGATCCTTGTGCGCTGACGTCCGACTCGCGGCCCCCGGAGACTGAGGACACTCATCTGAGGAGGGACAGAAACAGAAATGTTATAAAAAAAAGGAAACGAGATGAGGGTTCACACGGTGTGTACTAAAGTGAAAATACTCTCAGGGGGGGGATCGAGTGTAATGTCAGAAAAATATTGTTTTATCCTTGAAGTTCTGCAGCAGCATGTAAGGGGTTAATATCCTGCACAGAAGACATTACAGCTTTGAACCAGCTGGAAACAGACATGAAACTCTTTGGCTGCTCTTCATGGAGACACACCCAGATGGAACAAGGAAAGACAAATCATCAGGAAGCAGAACTCCTCACTCTGTCGCAGGGTTTTCCAAAAAAATATGCACCAGCTCTATAATATCATAACCAGCTAACATGAGAGTGGAGGAGGGAGACTTCTTCACAAGGTCATAATCATGCATTTACAGAAAACGGGGGAATATTGTTGATGAGAAAGATACCAGTCTGTCCATCTGTGTGTTAGCCCCGCCCCTCAGTGTGTGAGTGTATGAGTGCAGGAGCAATCAGCTGAGAGCGGACTTATATATTAATCCTCAATATATCTGATACAAAGGATCCTAAGTAAGATGTGTGTGTGTGTGTTTTTGTTCACACATATACCTTTGTTCTCCTCTCCTCCCTTCACCACGATGTGAGCGTCCAGCTCCTGCAGCTGAGCGTGAAGGTCGTCCAGCCTGCGGTTTGAAGATCTCAACTGACTGTCCACCTGAAGGACGGAACAAAGAAGACAGTTATAGAAACAGTTTTTTTTTTCTTTGTGAGTCATTTACATATTAAATCAGTTCATTGGGACGTTTTCAAGGATCAGTGGGAGACACAGGTGCTCACACCGGACGGAGGCGGTGGATGACATCACTTCTGTGGATGACTTCCTTTCTTATAGTTTTGCATATTGATGCTGACTTAATGCACTTTTTTTGTTGCCGTGGTAGCACAACAGCTGTGAGTAGACTCATTTGGAGTAGACGTCACGATTACGTCACAGGAAAAGCGTGCATGTTGTGGCGGCAGAGAAACAGCGAAAGCAGGAGGAGATAAACTCTCATTTTGATGTGCCGTTGGATGTCAGAATAGGAACGGGTTAGAGTTTCTCCACAAGGAGTAAGAAGATGTCAGTTGTCACAGTTTAACTGGTGTTTGAATTAACTGGTGATGCTGCGGCAGATGTTCAGCAGGAGTGTCTCTTTAGGACCCTTGTTTACTTCAGTGTTTCCCACAGAATGACGCTGTACCAGGGCGGAGGAGTTGGCCGGGGATGGGCAAACAGCACTTTTAGCGTTGGATATCGCGTCGCATCACATACATTGCTGTCCACCCTGCATCAGTTAAATATTGAATTCTTTGCTCTGCGAATTTCAGTTTCCTTTGCAAACAGTTTGACATCTAGTGCTTTTATTTTGAAGGTGGACAAACTGAAGAGTGGTGCTTTGTGATGACGAGCTGCCGACTTAAAGCAGGACACTCGACAGCTTGTCAATAAAAAGCTGGCGTTGATGACACAAGTCAGAGCTCAACATTTTAACACAGATGTGGATATTTAACGTTAATTCAACATACTAACTGCTAACTTTCCGCCACCAGAATGACGAAATCGCTGTGTACAAACACAATAAATGTACCGGTAGATATCATTAGATTTTTTTTTAAAACAATAATCGTGTTAAAGTTTTTGGACAACCCTACTTAACCACAGACAGTTTAAAAAAACACAAATCACACATTTTTATTCTGAACATTTTTCTTCCTCATGAGAGTCTGCTGCCTACATTACCCATAATGCAATGTGTTCACAGACTGTTCTTCCAGAGATTCAAGCTGTGCAAGTAGTGCATAATTGGGTTTGTAACAAAACCAGTCCAGGGTGTAACCCCGGCCTCTTACCAGCCCCCTAAGACCCCAAATGGGAAAAAGCGTTTCAGCTAATGGATGGATATGATACTAGTAAATATCCAACGAAGACGTTTTGATGAAACGGCAGCTAAATAAAAGTCTTAGACACAAAATATTGGGTCATTTATTGGTTTTAAAGACCACAACTTTCTAAACTGCAAAAATGCACTGGAAACATCACCCTGAATAGTTTAATTCCACATAGAATAAGATCTTCAGTGTGACATGTTAAGGCTTGTAAAACGTTAAGACTGATAACAGGTCTGTGAAGAGGAATGAAAACATCGTCCGTCTCTGACCTGCTGAGCGTTCCTCTTGTCAGTCGTCGCCCTGCGCAGGTTCTCGGCTCCTTCCTTGATCTTCAGCTCCTTCCGGATCTCTCTGCGGATCCTCTCGCGCTGCTCGTCCAACAGCTGCTGCACGCTGGAGTCGGAGAAATCAGAGTTCTGGTCCAGGCCGAGCTGCTCCAGAACCGACAGCCCCCCTGGATCACTCTGGAGTGGACAAAAAAAGAAAAAAGAAGAGGTGAGAAAGAAGTCAGGCGAGATGGCTTTATGGAGAGAGCAGAAGTCTTAATGTGCTGCAGTCAGCCTGCTCAGAGGAGGTGTTGAGAGTGATGTCCGCAGAGGAGGAAGAGATGGTGAGCAGGATAAGGCCGTAATGGGAGGAAAGAGATAAAGAGGAGACGATAGTGTGTGGGGCCGGAGGAAAGGGGGGGACAGTTGGGTAAATGTTAGAAAAAGGAGAAAGGAGAGCAGCGAGGAATAACAAAAATATTATTCAAGGAGTGTTTACAATATTTCAAAACATCTCCAGTGTCCAACCTGCCAACAGGAAGGCTGCTGGTGCTACTTTAGTTTGACAATATGATCAGAAATGATGTTTCCTTCCAAACACAAACACCAAATTGATTAAGAATGCGTCCCATGATTTGTCCTCTCCAGTCTCTGATTTCAGCGTATCCTCCTTTACTGTCCCAAACATCGTTTGAGTGTAAACAACGGGGCTCCCTCTCCCGCTCACTTTCTGTGTCTTTTTTCAAATTGTACTTCCAGCTGAGCGGCAAATTGCTCCGGAGTCAACAAGCAACCAAACACACACAATCAGCAGCACAGCGGGAGAGGAGGAGGAGCGCAAATAACTACAAATCACAGCCGCTATTACAGGAAACACACAAATCAAACAAACAAAGACGACAAACGCTTCACCTCCGAGCTGTCCTCATCCTCCTCGTCGCCATGCCAACACATGGTTCTCGCTCAGGTTTTTGAAGACCAAAAATATTTTAAAATCCACGAGGAGGTTTGAAAGTCTTTGTCAGGCTCTCGAGCCCTCGGCCACACGGAGAGGAAAAATGAGTCAAAGTGGGAGAAAAAGGCGATAAAAAAGGGCTAAAAGAGAGGGAGAGTTAAGTGAGGGAGGAGGAGGGGGAACGCCTCCCAAAAGAGGATATCCGTCCCGACACCAAGCTGCTCAGGCCTTTCCTGTTTCCTCTGAGATTTTTGCTGCTGTCAGTGTTGAGAAAAGAGGGACAGAGACTCTGCAAGTCAAGAATACATCCCCTCCCTCACTGTGGATCAGTGTTCGATCTACATTAAGTCATAAAGATGCTCACCTGATCTGGCTGGATGTGAATGTGTGACAGCTTTTTGTTATTCTGTCGGGTTTGTGATATGATCTGGAGGGTGGAAACATGGAGGAGGATGCGTTTTCTAAGTATTGGATCAAAGCCAGAGGGTAAGATTGGGCGCTTTTTCTGCTTCCCGCTCGACCTCTTGTTTCCTTTGGGATTGACATCTACTATTTCCCCCCCTCCCCCTCCCCCTCCCACCCTGGTGATTCCCCCTGCCTCTACAGAAACTATAAAGGAAACAGCCTCTTCTGCAAACATGATAACATGTCTGTTAGCACAGGGTGAAGTTAGTGCTGAAATGCTAATCTCTGAATATATCCCTGAATGATACAAATTAAAAATGTTTTTAAAAACAGACTTATGGGGTTTTCATCAAGCGGCAAATGAAGCCAATGAAGAAGTGCAATGTCCTGCAGTTCATTGAGTCTCCACTAGATGCTGGCTCCATCAGCACAGGAAGTCACATACACACCAATTCAAAAAAGCCGTAGAAATTAACATATTTACAGCCGGGTACAAAAAACAAATTAGGTCTGTTAGATGAGCTCATGTTTTGCATGAGATGGGCGCGATGTAACGGTTTGTCAGGAGGTTTAAAACCCGCCTCAGCTCCAGCTCTCAGTCTCTCGTTAGATTGACTGAAAGTTAGACTGAGACAGCATTTCCAGCATGGAGACCGCCATCGATGGGACTCCAGAGCCCCCTGCAGGAACAGACGGGTGACGTCACTCAGGCGTCATCCAGTAATATTTGCAGTCTGTGGTTTTCGCACATGCACAAAACCTTTTTAAGGTGAGCTGCATGTGGGAACACAATGGGTTCCTTTTTCACCCAGACTGTTTCCTGCCAGCGCCTGAGAGCTGATGTGTGAGTGCAGCAGTAAAATAATCAGGAAGATTCACCTCTTGGTAACAGGCGAGGACGATGACCTTATACATCATGTGACCTGTGATCTTTGTGAAGATAATGAAGCAGCTTCAGACTCACCTCTGCTCATGAGATCTTTATTGCTCCTTCATTGAAACTTTGAAGAAGTCCAATTACATGCAGCATCGACATAAAGGAAATAAACTGTCACAGCGTCAGACTCTGTTGCTTCGTCCTCAGTCTTGCAGTCCCCCCCCCGCCTCCTGTCCGACACAGACCTTACTGTTTTAAAAGAACGTGTGTGAACAGGCAAGCCAGGAAGACTTCTGAGGCAGCGTGTCCTGAGATTTTCTAGGAATTTCCAGGAATGCATGTCTGAAAACAGCTCTAACAATGGACTTACAGCAATTGTACAAATACACTCCCAAAATATTTGTGCGATTGACCCATGCATGTAAATGACCCAATATTGGGAACATAGCACTTCTTCTTTTCTCGCTATGGTATCCAAATTTTGATATGATTTCATTTCTAGGTTAATATTTCTGGTGACCCTTCATGCCCTGATGTAACTAATGAGGTTTCAGACTCTGGTATCATGCCAGTCCTACTGAGGACGGTGTTTAGTGAGGCAGTGATTAAAAGCTTAAACTATAACCTACATAAACACATCTTACCCTAACTCTGTGACGTTGACAGCCTCAGAAACTGTGGGAAAACAGTCGGATTCAGAGGAAATCCATAATGAGTTTTCTTGTCATAGTTGAGGAATTTGGGCTTCCAGAGAGTGGGTTAATTAGGCCCGTAATTCTCTGGTAATTTTATAGTTTGTCCGACCTCAACATGACTCATCTCATCCTGCTCTGCTGCAAGACTGTGTAAGCCTGATAAGAAAGGAAAAGGTGACTGAAGACAGACTTTTACTTCCTGTAATCTGCACACTGATCGGACAAGAGTTTCTGTGAATTTAGGGTGAACAGCATGCTGTAATTTAACGGCTAAGATAGGCAGACACCAACACTGCGCGTCAAGGCGACATGTTACTTTATAATATAGACTTTCACACTACTGGTTAATAATGATAATCCTTCATGACTTCCTCTGTGAAACCTGCAAAAATGACTAATTTTGCACGTCTTCTGCAGCTACAACAGTTCAATAATCCATAATAATAATTCCATAATCACGACACACAAGATGTTATAAGTTTGTAAGATCATGAACACAGGAGGTAGAAGGTCTGATGCATGCAGTGAACATTCACAGAGGACAACGACGTCTGCTCAACAGATTTCACAAGATCTATATGCAAGTGTCTGGAAAGTGTCTCGAAGAATGTACCAAATAAGCAGGAAGTAGGGGTGCTGAGGGTGCTGCAGCCACCAACTTAAAAGGTCCCATATTCTCCTCCTCTTCTTCAGTTTAAATAAGTCTCAGAGCTCCACAAAACACGTGTGTGAAGTTTCTTGTTCTAAATCCACTCTGATCCTGTATTTGATCATGTCTATAAACCCCTCTATTTCAGCCCTGCTCACAACAGGCTGTTTCTGTGTCTGTATCTTTAAATATGTAAATGAGCTGTGTCTGACCACGCCCCCTCTCTGGAAGGACTTGGGTGTACTCGGTGCTTTCTCGCTCCATGTCCTATTGTTTACGGTGAGAAGGCAGACTCAGAGGGCAGAACAAACACCTAGCTGTGGGAGTGTCACCCACCTGGAGAGAGAGAGCGAGAGAGAGAGAGAGAGAGAGAGAGAGAGAGAGAGAGAGAGAGAGAGAGACTGGAGTCTGTTCCCAACGACAAACACTTGGAACGATCCCTCTGTGGACTCTGTGCGTTCAGAGATTTGCGTATAATTCTGGACAAACATATGGTGGGGTCACATCTCCATGTTCCGCTCTACATTGTACGCCCTTGGTGTGACGTCAAACAGAGTCGGGGATGAGAAAGTTCCAACGTCTCGACACCATGCAGCCAGTTGCCAAGTTACACTCCGCTCACTCAAACATGTTTCAGGATGTGTCAAATCGCCTTTCCATCAAGCAACACGATTTTAAAGATGTGTTAACAGCAGCAGACAGAATCAATCCTGACACATGGACTGATTTAAGGAGAGAAAACAAGCACCAGAGGAGTCGTCAAAAGAAACCAACACTCTGACGTCTGACACCTCGTCAACGATCTGAGAATCTTCAGTCGCAGAGAGGAAGCTAACACTAAATTCTTCCCTCATCTGCCGACCCCGGCTGTGTATAACTACAAAGATGGCGACAGCTCACAGGCATGAATGAGTCAGCCCGCGCGGCTTGTTAGAGAACATGCCCAGGGAGGAACATTCAGCGGCGGTGTCCAGGGAAGCAATGACGGGCTAATTCGATATATATAACGGCGCCATGCGAGGATAATTCGATCAGACTGTGTGAGCAGCGCAGACGAGCCCCGGGCTGGATGGAGAGGGACAAGACAGAACATGGGTTAATGTGCGGTTCTGTGTGTCTTGTGTGTGTGTGTGTTAGAATGCCCTCCACTCTGAGGACAATGCTACTGAAACAAACTCAGGCATGGTCGTGCAGCAAACATGGCGTGGACAAAAATAGGAGGACAGATTTTCACTTTAGATAAATGCACACACACACAAGACACACACACACAAGACACACACACACACACACACACACACACACACACACACACACACACACACACACACACACACACACACACACACACACACACACACACACACACACACACACACACACACACACACACACACACACACACACACACACACACACACACACACACACACACACACACACACACACACACACACACACACACACACACACACACACACACACACACACACACACACACACACACACACACACACACACACACACACACACACACACACACACACACACACACACACACACACACACACACACACACACACCCCTCCCTTTCCAGAGAACCATGAGGACACGTCTCTTTGGGAGTGTGTCCTCAGAGCTCAGGCTGTCTCTGACTGACGCCCGTGTTATTGTTCAGGGTGTGATCTGTGTACTCTGACAGCTTCAGCTCACTCACACCAACTCGGACTTTGGTGTGGACACTGGGCTGTTAAATGTCATGGGAGGCGAAAGGTTATTTAATGTAAAAAGTAGAAAGCTGCTCTATTGTCCCTTCTGGGCCTCCATACATGTGTAGTAGAGACCCTGTCCTCTGACTGGATTGTGGTGTTTTTGTTTGACTCAGGAGGACGCCTCTGGGTGGGGAGCTGGTGTGTTTCCTCCAGCCAATGACAGCACAGCAGGTGCGTTCAGGAGTGGATACAATTCAGCGATTGGATGCGATTGAAATTGGTGAACATGACGGATATGAACATACAGTATAATCATCGTGAGGCAAAATGCAAAGCGGGCAAAGTGAGTTCCAAAAACGAGGGAGACCCTTGGGTTGGCTTTCACCTGCAGACGTGGAGTGAAAGCGACAGACATCGATTCAAATGGGATTAAAGAAACACAGACGTCCTCAACAATTTTTTACAAATGACCAGAGATCTACAGGTAAAAATATTCTCATGTGAAAAGGACTGAAGACTTTTGTTTTTGTTGCTATGGTATCAAACAGGTATCGATACCTTTTGATATTTAGTTGAATTATTACAAGTTTAAAGATCTGATCTCATGGGGTGCTGGTAGCTGGGCGCCCCATGTACAGAGGCTGTAGCCGTGGGTTTGAATCAGACCTCGGCCCTTTTGCTGCAGGTCATCCCCCCCGCTCTCTCCTCCCAACATTTCCTGTCTCTCCTCCTCTGTCATATCTAATAAAGGCAAAAAGCGCCCTAAAATATCTATAAAAAGAAGATCTGATATCATCACCACACACACGCTCAGACCTTCTGTATGACAGAAGCATGAGTCTGCAAAAGATTTCTCTAATGCCTTTACAGTAAGTTCCACAGCACTTCCTGGAGATGTCTTTTCCCCGTCACATGGGCCACTTTGTATTATTCTGCTGAAAAGATGAAGCCGCGGGGGGAAAAGCATTTCCTTCTGAATGTCAAACTGACTGAGTGCACGGCAGAGAGGCAGAAAGAGGGAGCGAGGAGGAGAGCGATGCAGAGGAAACGAGTGAACAAGGAGGTAGAAACATTTACTGTTACAAGTCGAGTCTAACAAAGGCCTCGGTCATATTCGATGACCGTAGAGGAAAGGAAACCAAAAATAAAAGGTTCAGTGAAAGTCTGTCGCTTGATCAAGAAGAGAATCCAAATAGACAATCGACTGCTAAGTGACCATCTGCAGGGGACTGAAAAAAAACTGCACGCTGGCAAGAGCAAAAGCCAGTTTGTCCAGTCACGCTCATGAAAAAGAGAGAGAGAGAGAAGTGGTCAGAGAGAGGGGGCTGAAAAAGGGAGAGAGGAGGCAAACAAAGAGAGAGCAGCATGGGGACAGGAAGAGAGGGAGGAGAGAGACGGATAAGACACAGCTGAGAGGGTCACGGGGTTGAAGCAGACAGGGCAGACAAATAAGCAAAGAGAGAGAGACAGACGCAGAGAGGAGCAACAGCATTACTACAACTGTGTCACTCAAGTGTCCATGAAAAGGCCATGAAGGCATTCAGTGGTTACTGACTAAAGCTCGGAGTATTCGTAGTGGAAAACATCCTCCTGGATAATCAAGAAAAAGAACCAAACTGGAGACTAGGGGGCGTCACATCACCAGAATTTTTAAAGGAAGAATGTGAGACTTTTTGATCCAGTAGATGTCGCCCTTGAGCTCCAGCATGAAACCAAAACAAACTGCTGTTTAGGCCACGCCTCCTCCATACTGAAGGCCCCGCTCTCCTCCAGAGACACACCTCCAACCCCTCTACACTCGAGTTCACATGAAGGAGTTATCAATTAGAAAGCACCATAATTAAGCACCATTAAGCCGGACTGCAATCACCTGTGTCCTGCATTGTTTTGTTAGCATGCTAATGTTAGCGCTCTTTAGTTAGCTCGTAGCTTCATATTGCACATAAATTGACAGAATGACAGTGATCTTTGCCTCTGGTCACTTCCTGTCAGCACCTGTGTGTCCAATCGGACTCAAAGCTGATCGTTTGCTCTTACTGACATTGTTCCCTTTTTTCTAGATCCTTGCTTGTGTTGTTCTTACTCTCTGATGTACGTCGCTTTGGATAAAAGAGTCTGCTGAGTGAATTGTAGAATTGTAGGTGAGGGGAAATGTGGAGTATAAAAAACAACAACAGATACATTGAAGAAAACGGACGAGTTTTGTTGTTTACCATCTCTTATGACATGTTGACTCACCAAACACGTATCAGGAAGCCGCTGTTTTGTTATGCAAATCTCCTGATTCTCATCTCCACTAATGCTAACATACAGCAACACTCATAACAAAGACACTACAGACAACTATTACATGGAGCATGCAAATTAAGATGCAAAACAAATCCAGACTAATCGTTACGTGATTCAGTCAAGGCCAGTTTTCTGCAAGTGTGAAAGAAAGCCGTAAAACATTGATCTCCAGCTAAAATGGCTCAAACCCAGGGAGGCTTAAACTGTTTAGAGAAGAGGAGCAAAAGATGAATATATCATTAAGAGGACCTGGACCTGGACGGAGGGATTTTAAAATAACAAACACCCCCAGGTTGGAATGTAAACTCGGTCTGTCCGGGGCGAAGCGGCTCCACATCAATAACCAGCGAAGCTTTCCTGGAATAAGAGATGAAAGGATGCTGAGGAGAGAGGAACAAACAGCGTTTCTATTCTCTGAAGAATAAACAGAGACGCCTTCAGAGCAGCAGGGGGGAGGACCGTGAGCTCAGCAGGCCATCTGTCAGTCAATGTATGCTCCAGACGAGCGTAGTGAGCGGACTAAACACCCGTCAGTCATCGTCCAATCCCTGCCCTGCTGAGTCAGCAACAATGACCAACAGCTGTCAATCATCCTCAGGGTAGTACGACAAGCTGAGGGAGACGTTTACATGAAAACGATGTTCAGAGACACTGTGATAACCTCACTAATCCAGGTGAGAACTTAAACACTGAAGGGCTAAATGTGCAGTATTTGGATTCACAACATGGCTTCTTTTGAAGATCTATCTTCAGCTTAGATTGCCTGTTTGTCCTGATCATGAACCTCTGGAGGAGCTGATGGCTTAGCAGGTTGGTTGCACCCAATGTGCGGTGCATCCATTTACCTGGGAACTCGGATCATGGGGGAGTTTACGTGTAACACCAGTTATGAGTAGGGGACAAAAAAACTTAACTGTAGTCAAACTCTTATTAAATTAAACTGAGCTATGACAAATCAGATATGAACATCACCGGTCACAAATCCCTAAAAAACAAAAACAAATTTCCATCCATTCTTTATACAGCTTTTCCTGTTCGGGTTTTTCCGATCCAAGCTATCATTGGCAGAGATGCAGGGTACACCCTGGACTGCCAGTCAGTAACTGGGCTGACATACTGTATAGAGCAGTGGTTCCCAAAGTGGGGGTCGCGAGACACTGTTAGTTGGGGTCGCAAGATTCCCTCCAAAAACATGGAAAATGGTTTAAATGGCATATTTCACCCATTCATTTGAAAATACAAAAAAAATAGTTTCTTACAATAAATTACAAAAATAATATGGTGGTGTTTGATTGCGTGGTGTTGGAATGCCAGTGTTTCGAGAGGCCTAGTGTTTTAACCACCTCCAGGGACAACGAGGGTCCCCAGTCTCTATCAGCGTTATATTGGGGGTCGTGGGCTGAAAAGTTTGGGAACCCATGGTATAGAGAAGTCCTTCTCCTTACCCCCCCCCCCCCAAAGCCCTCAACAACCTGGACACCTCCTACTTCACATGCTCTGCTCCATCCTCAAACTCCTTCCCACTTTCTGCGCTCCTCTCTCCATCACTCAAGACCAAACACT
Organism: Labrus mixtus; assembly: GCF_963584025.1. NCBI lineage: Eukaryota > Metazoa > Chordata > Actinopteri > Labriformes > Labridae > Labrus > Labrus mixtus. The sequence goes on along the minus strand of NC_083613.1, from coordinate 33,083,792 downwards.
GAACCTGTGGCGACAGAGCCTTTTCCATTGCTGCCCCCTCCCCCCTCTCACCCCAAAACACACGACTCTACCGACCTGCCAATCAGGTGACACGTCACAGGAAGTGAACTGCAGCACAGCCGTGATAATCCTCATTTTACAAACTAATTCAAACTTTCCTGTTGTGTTGTTCACTAACATGTTAAAGGAGGCAGCAAAGAGGAGGTTGAATATTCACCCTCACTCATACTGTCTAAAATATAAAAGTTATTATAAACTAATGGTATCAATCTAGTGATGTGGCTGTTGCTATAGAAACAGAGACAACAATAACAAACCACCTTTTTCTGAACACGTGAAGACAGAAATGTATTTATATCATGAACCGATCAGGAAATGAAACCAGCAGAGCAGCCGCACATCAGCTGCAGACTTTTTGCTGACGCACTCTTGCAGGCTGCAGATTCTGAGCAATAATCAGCAGAGTTTAAGATTTGGGGCTAAAATATCACAAAGTTGTTCATGCAAATGATTGCAAAGAATGTTCAGCAAGATAAAAAAAGATAAATGAGACGTTAGACAGGTTTGATATTTAAACTCTGTGGTGCTGTGCTCGTTTCTGTGGCATTGTCTTCGTCTTCTGCGTGTGTGTTATTAGATTACATGAGTGTATGAAAGCTACAGGAGTAGAGAATTATGGGTAATTGCTTTGACAGGATTGGGGTATCTGCCTAGATGGGCTTCATGGAAAGACGTCCCTGCAGAGCTGCACGAACACTGATACTGCTGTGTCTCAATCCTGTGAGTGTGTGTGTGTGTGTGTGTGTGTGTGTGTGTGTGTGTGTGTGTGTGTGTGTGTGTGTGCTAACTCTGAAGTAAAGACATGGAAATGGGTCCTCATGGCTGATTGGCTGTGAAGCGCGGCTCTGATGTCGGGTTACGTTTGTCTTCTTCTGAAAAAAAGACAAAGGCATGAGCGGCTCCTGGGTCTGCTCACTGTGACGGGATCCACAAAAGGTTGGAAACACACTTCCACCTGAAGTCAAAACATCGTCTGCCTGCGTGTTTATCTGCACAAGAAAAGAAATGTATCCAGGAGAAGTTGTGTGTGCGTGTGCGTGTGTGTGTGTGTGTGTGTGTGTGTGTGTGTGCGTCTGTGTGTGCGTCTGTGTGTGTGTGTGTGTGTGTGTGTTTGGCTGAGTCATACAAAGAAAACATCTGGAGGCATTCCTGAGAAGCCTGACGGGTGACAACAGCCAACCTGGCAGGAGAGACGTGGAGCGAGAGAGGGAGGGACGGCGGGAAAGGTAAACACAGAGCAGGCAGGGTCAGACGTCAGGAGGCACAAAGGAGATAAAACGAACCGAGCTATGATTTATAACGTGTTAAATACCACGTAGATGAGAGAGAGGCTATTTATAGCGGACCTTAATATCTATCACAGATTTGTGTGTTTCTATAACAAGACTAATGCAATGAGGTGAGGCTTTGTACTTTGAGCTAAATGCTAATGCCAACATGCTAACAAGGATTTTGCTAGAATACTGTTTCACCATCAATATGTCAATTAGGGATGTAACGATATGATCTAATGATACGATAAGATTTGTAATGCTGGGATAAAGGTGCGATTATTTCACATTTTTGTGTAGGTGTATGTAACTCAGGGGCTGCACCTCGCAGTGGTTAGCGAGGAGGTTCCTGGTTTGAATCCCCGTCTGACAGGAGCCTCTCTGTGTGGAGTTCACATGTTCTCCTCGTGCATGTGTGGGTTCTCTCCTCTCTTCCTCCCACAGTCCAAAGACATGCTGGTTAGGTTAACTGCTGACTCTAAATTTCCCCTAGGTGTGAATGTGAGTGTGGCTGGTTGTCAGCCCTGTGATTGGCTGGTGAACAGTCAAGGATGTAACCCCGCCTCTCGCCCAATGACAGCTGGGATCGGCTCCAGCACCCCCTGCGACCCTGAACTGTAAAAGTGGTATAGATAATGGATGGATGGATGTAACCCAGTACTCTTCGGTACCATCAATTATCAAAATAAGAGATTGAACCGTTTTAAAACTGGAGCCAGACCGATTTATCAACCAGCGGATAATATCGGCCGATATAAGCGCATCAAGTGACTATCACTATCGGCTAATTTTATCACAGATAAGCACCGATATTACTAAATCTATTCACCAGTCAAACAGCATTTAACTTGAGTTTCATTGTGTTACACTAGTAGTTCTCTTTCACCAGCAGAGGGCGCTTTATCGATTTCAACGACCATCATCACTCTCCAGAGTGTCGAGCGGTGACGCACGTACACGCTCAGTTACTTTCCAGTCGAGTGACCATCTTGTCTTCGTAACATATCTTTTCCACAAGTGTTTGATAACTGCATTTGAGGAATCAACGCAGGAAATGTGAATATCTATCTATTTCTACAGAGCAAAGATTTTATTTATTAAAGATTTATTGATATCGGCCCCAAAAATCCTGTATCGGTCGTCCCTATTCAAAACATGGGGTATCAAAAGATTTGAGGTGAAGGACATTTTCACAACATATTAAAACAGTTATTCTACACCGGCCTCTCTTTGCTCCTCCCGCTGACAATACCCAAACTGCTTCAGGGGGGAAACGAAAAAGTTGCCATTTAGCTTCACAGCAACTCAGTTCCCTTGTTGACACTCGTCCTTTTCAACTCTCTCTCTCTCTCTCTCCGTGTGCAAGCAGAGGGAGGGATGAGACCTCAAGGAGGTGGAGAAGAGAGAGACAGACACCACCCTCTCCCACGAGACGGACAGGCCAAGAACGCCTCGGAGCGGAGAGAGAGAGAGAGAGAGAGAGAGAGAGAGAGAGAGAGAGAGAGAGAGAGAGAGAGAGAGAGAGAGAGAGAGACAGAGAGAGAGAGAGAGAGAGAGAGAGAGAGAGAGAGGCTGGAGGAGGAGGAGTCACACAGCCAGAGAGAAAGAGAGACTGCAGGGAAGAGAGATCGTGGTCAGCCAAAAAGAAGTGATAAAGAAGCAGGTGGAGAAGAAAGGGAGGCCGGTCGACCCGCGGTGCTGGAGGCGAGTGATGGATAAAAGAGCATGTGAGAGCATGCTGGGAGGCCAGACCGGCTGCCAAACACACAGACATCAGACACATGAGGGGAAGGAGGAGGATGAGAGAGAGAGCATGTGTTCATGGGAGGAGAAGGGTTCACTTAGAGAACATTTGGCAGAATACTCCGGCTGTAAACACGTCTTACACGGACGATACCGGGCTGCTCTTTAAATCAACGACTTGTAACCATAAAATGTTTCAACCCTTCTTGAATCATCATCACGTTTATCTTGAATGTCATGCACGAACTGTCTTTTTAAAAACCTTCTGGCTTTTTGCCTCCAGACATCCTGCAGTCTCTCGGGGGGAAAAAGGGGCGGTCACAGTGTGTATTTGTTGGACAGCAGGAGACGGTTTGATAGCCAGAGAGGGAACGAGGGGGGAGGAGGGAAGGAAGCACTGAGAGGAGGAAGAAGGATGGAAAAAGATGGAGGCCAGGGATTCACAGATTGAAGTAAAAAGAGATGTTTGATTTTTAGAGGGGGAAAAGCTTCAGGTTACTGCGTTCAGATTAAAATATGGGAAAAGGTAAACAATAGGGTCGTCTTGAAACCGGACTTTTAAACTATAACATCATTCCATTACAGCAGGGGGCAGTATGCATGTAGTTGGTTTGCAAATCCGACAGAAAAGCAGGAAAAGGAAGAAGCAGTAACCATGGCAACCACTCAAGCATCCTGCTCACTGTGGATGTTTTTGTTGTTTGGGAAACTAGGGGGAATATCAAACATTTGGAAAAGAGCGAGATGAGGGTGATGTCAACAGCTATTTTCTGAAAAGTTAAAAGATTTTCAATTTGAAGCGCTCGGAGCGGCTGCACAAAAAAGGCGGAGCACAGAAAAATCAAAGATTGGACTCCATTAAGAGTTCAGGATTTTGTTGATCTGGGACAACATTATTCTTCCCTGCAGTAAATTTAGCAGTTGAAATGGTTTAAAATGCATGAGGAAATACATGACAGCGTGTGTGTGTAATAAGTTGTAGCGCCTGTGGTGAAGTGTGTGTGTGTGTGTATGTGTATGTGTGTGTGTGTGTGGGGGTGGGGGGGGGGGGTGTGTTTAGCTGAAGAGATTAACCCTCTAAGCTGTCTGAAGGCCAGACTCAGGGTCTTAAACAAAACAGTGAGCCAAGAGGCTTTAAGATAAATCAGGTGAGAAGTGTCCTGAAATACACGTCTGACAGGATGTTATGTTTGAGTGACAGCTCGCCGTACTTCCTGTTAGCAGAGGAAAGTGTGTGAATGGGTAGCTGTGACCTGCGGTGTAAAAAGCGCTTTGAGGAGTCAGAAGACTAGAAAATAAATAAACAAGCTCAAGTCTATTTAACTGTTAAAAACAGAGAGCACCCATGGGAGACTGAAGCTGCACGGTGGCTCTACGCAGAATGTAAGAGAGAGAGATGGAGCGAGGATAAGCAACCTTCAGTGTGTGTGTGTGTGTGTGTGTGTCAGTCAGCATGAACGGTTTTGACAGTTGGTCTCAGGTGTGGCAGCAGAAGCAGAGACCAGTGCAGCAGGTCTGTGTGTGTGTGTGTGTGTGTGTGTGTGTGTGTGTGTGTTAGAGGGGCATGCAGAAACAAGTTCAGTTCACCAGCTGTGGTTATGTGGTCACAGTTGTTGTGGCATAAGACGTTTAAAAACCTGATGAGATCTGCACATTGTGCCCGTGTGTTTCTACATTTAACATCTTAGTTCTATTAAAAGTGAAGTGATTGACAGCTGTCCATCAACACAGGTTCTTGTTGCTGCAGAGGTTTGAGATCAGAGTAAACGACCAGCTGAAGCGTCTTCAGGAGAACTCGACCAGACTGAACTCCAAGAACACACATCCAGAACAACCACATACGTGTCCACTGCATGTACGCGCCGGTCCGTTATAGCACCCTCGTCCGTCAACACCCACAGGCTGCGTTCTCCATGCACAGCAAAAAAACAAAATACACATACGGTCAACATGTGACCGCCCAAAACGTAGTGTTTCATTCGGAAATTAAACCGGATGTTTTAATGTTGTTTCGGTGACTTCCTGTCCCGCTCGTTCTTTTCTGTGCTTAATCGATGCGCCATGCTGCGGCAAATAGAAGCCCTGCGTATCTGCTGCGGGGGGCTACCGGACTGCTGGAGCTAAGACGCACCGCAGCGGAGCCAGTGGAAGCACACGCATTGAATCACCTTGGCTGCCGTCATAGAGCAGAGACGGGCCGGAAACGCACCTGGTGGAAATTGGCCGTCATGCAGCGACTCGACTCTGTCTGTGATGAACACATCCACAGGTTGAAGACTTTAAAGAGTGACGACGAGAAGGCGAGAGGATGCAATTGAATGAACTTGATTTCTTTATAACCAGATATATTTATCAGCTAACATACTTTGTCATCTTGAGATTATGCAAGAGCAATTTTGGAGAGAGTAAACAAGCAGCTGTTTGAATTTAACACAAAGCCGTTACATCAATTTGGGATAATCTGTCATCGTGTTTAATATCGTTGAAAGCCCTCAGCTTTGCACAGACAATAACTAAAAAAAAACAACAACAACATGTGGATGAAGCAGCTACACATTACTTGAGCCGGTGGATAAAACCGATGCATCCTCTGTGAAAATGGGCACGTTCACTGATAAGTGAAGTGGGGAGCCATCGAACTGCACAGAAAGTAGATGAGGTCCGGGTCTATATTTGGGTTGATCACGGTTATGTAAAGTGTTTTTTTTTGGGTGGGGGGTGGGGGGGGGGGATAATGGAAAAAGGTCTGAGCCTGATTGAGTGACTCCGGCTTAATGCATGAAACAGTTTAATCAAGCCGGACGGGGAAAAGCATTTCAATCCATTCTGTAATTACAACGCTGAATAAGATATCGCAGCCTACGCTTAGTTAATTGTCCTCGGAGAGAGTCCACTCTCATTAACAGCGCCCAAAAATGTGGTGATACAATCTGGTGTTAGGCGAGAACACACTCCTCTTACATGGACAGAACGGCTAAATGAAATCTGCAATGACTCTACAGAGAGAGGGCTCTTAAATGAGACAGGTGTGTGTGTGTGTGTGTGTGTGTGTGTGTGTGTGTGTGTGTGTGTGTGTGTGTGTGTGTGTGTGTGTGTGCGCAAAAGGTTGAAAAACGATGAGCTCATCCTGTTGCCAGCTGTTTCTATGACAGCACGGCCCTCCAGGTAACACAGCAGGAAACACCTGTCTCCTGCGTCCCTCTCAGCTGTCTCTTTGTCCAGCCCCTCCCCGCCGCGCTCAGGCATGCAGACGTTTGAACGAGCAGGAGCTGATCGGAGGCTGAGCCGGATGTCGGACTTTGTGAGCGTTAATAACTGAAGCAACGCGACACCTCGCAGTCCAAACATTCACCGAATGACGGCAAAGGCAGACCACAAATCCAGAGGACAAATCCTGACTCTGACCCCCCCTACAGCTTCATTCATTTATTTACTCTGCATGAGGAACCCAAACGCAGCGCTGCGTTGTTTCTGCAGACGTGTACTGTTCAAAGACACCTGACTGTATTTGTTTTTACAGCACCACCTTCACCTGGAAAAGGTCTGCAAATACGACTTCAGGTTGACAAGGAGTCAATATGGTACAACGGAGTACATGACGTCGGCTTCCCATGGAGATGAAAAACAAGATATTTGAGTGAGCAGCAGAGAGAGAGCCACGGCTCGTTCCCCTCCACGTTCAACGTGAAGAAACCATTTTTAAAATCTGCACTCCTGAAAATATTCATATGGCTGTTCACGTATAGACAGACAGGAGGGGGGGCGGAGGGAGTCCTGAGGTAAGATGTTAAGAACGCGGAAGTAGCGGACGAAGCAACAGAATGCGCTATACGATGCTATAATGAGAATATTTGTCTTCATATCAAAGCTATGTGGAGTTCAACAGAATCACAACATCAACAAGAGATCGGAGAACAACTGACTGGAGAACAGTCAGTGCACTGATATCGTAGTGGTCGTGTGCTAACACTCTGCAGCGTGCAGAAAAATAAAGTACTAGGGGTCTGGCAGGAGAAACTACGGGTGAAGTCCAAGCGAAAAATGTGGATGTCTGCGTTCACACACACAGCTCCTCCTGAAAATATCACGAGTTTTCTCCAAGTGTGAAAGGACTCAGAGTGTTTCAGTTTGATAAACGCCTGTGATACAGAAGTTGTAAAATCAAAGTGTAATCGTATTCTCAATGTGAATATCAATGGAGCAGCTGTGCGGTCAATAGTCAGACAATGCACCCAGCAGCAGCAGAGTCTGAGCTCAGAGGAGCAGGAGTCAGATTTCACTGATCACATGATGAGAGGAGGGAGAGTTGACCCACAGCCATGTAAACACACAGCTGATCTACAAGACAATGGAGGAGCTCAGGTGGAGGTAAAAGGACCAAAAAAAACTCCTGGAGCAATGGTTCTCAACTGGTGGGTCGGGACCCAAAAGTGGGTCGCAGAGTCGTTTTCAGTGGGTCGTGATTGTGTGCCTGCAGCGTTGTGTTTCTTTGTTTTATCACATTTTGTCGCCTTAGGGCCAAACTGCCCTATTTTTTTTATAGGTCATAGGTCATGATTTTTCATGAAGTAGTTGTTGGTGGTGGTGGTGGTGGTGGTGGTGGTGGTGGTGGTGGGGGGGGGGGGGGGGGGGTCCTGAGGCTACATCAGTTGTGAACCACTGCTAAACAGGACAACATTAAATTGTTAGCATCTTGTTTTTTTTGGTGTGCAGGATCTACATTAACATCAACTTGTACATTTCTTTTTGCAAAGATGGAAAACCGGAGCTGACCCGACCCCTCTTTACTGACCTTCACCTGCACACCAGAGGGGTACAGGATTTACATAGTCTGCATAAAACCAATAAAAGAATGTATTCTCAACCAGTTTTCACATCTGCACTCCTGAAAATATCTAGATAACTTCAGGACGACAGCTCCGGAGATTCTCCTGACCTGGCTGTTCACACATGCACCTCACAGGGGGAGACTATCGCTGTCAGACAGGAGGGGACGGCGGGGGGTCTCCTGAGATAAGATGTGACATAAAGAAAAAAATGATGCGGAAGTTGCAGACGAAGCAACAGTAAAGTCCGCTTTACGTACTGCGCTCCGCCTAGAAATATCAGGAGTTTTTCAGGAGTTTTTCAGGAGTGTGAAAGCCGTACAAGTTACCACAGGAGGTGGGCAGCTCGACTGTCTGTACTTCACAACTTTCAACATAACTGTAGGCCGAGAGCTCAAACAGCTAACTTGGTAGCTAGCATGTTTGCACACTACACAAAGAGAGCTACACATCTGCACCTTTTGGACATCACTCAACTCAATGGCTATGTGACGCTGGAAGACAGTTTAAACCAGTTTTCCCTTTTGGGAGACCCCCGAAAACAGACTGCGTCTTAAACACTGGTGCAGCTTCTCTTATCTCTTCAACAAGAGCAGCTCAACATATCCAGTATAATTATAATCCAAATGTTAAGTGCACAGAAAGAATTCAGCCTGTTAGACATTTGGGAATGATTTAATTCAAAGTGATTCGACTGCAGCTCCACCCCGGCGTTCCCCAACCATCCATCCAGAGTTTTCAGCCCCCGAGGAGCCTGCAGACCTCCCAGTGCACCGAATGTTATCAGTGCAACTCGATCTCCAACCCGGTCTAATGAAAGGGATTGTTTGTGGGGGGGGGGGGGACTTTAATAACTCCCAGAAGCTATTTATATCTTACAAAGTCACACCCTCCCCAAGTATGACGCACAAAAAACACCACATAGATAAAAAGTTTGACAAAGAGCGTCTGTAGAGACTGCTACGGGAGATGTAATCAGAATCATGCAAGATGCTATTTGACTACGTTGCTAAGAGAAGACAAACATGAAAGACAGGTTTTAGCCGTCATGGAGCAACAGAAAAATGATGCAGCGTCACCTCATGGTAGAAAAACCTCAGACGTCAGCGTTATATTTTCACAAGGGACAAAAATGTAGAAAGTTTTACCTTATTAAGTGTTTAGTCTTGCATGTGCCGTGTGTGTGTATTTGGCTGTTGGCTGGTTCACAGCAACAACATCAACAGTCTTTTCCTTCTAATTATCCCCAGTGGAGGGAAGTTACTGAGGAGACCCAAACGAGGAAAAACAAGAAGGAGGGCCGTAGAAGGAGAGGAGGAGGAGGAGGAGGAGGAGGAGGAGGAGGTCGAGGAGGAGAGCAGATGGTGTGTAGTCAGAACAGGAGGGAGAGATAGCGGGAGAGGGGAGGGGAGATGATAATAGGAAAGGGGGGCTACATGGCGGATCGCTTTACACTCCTTCGACCGCTGCGGGTCCAGAACCGTTCCATCAGAAGCAGTCTAAAATGTAGAGAGGCCTCTGACACAGCCGTGGAAGTGGGAGGAAGTAGAAAGCTGAAACATAGTTCTGATAGAACCAGCTGACTTCAGTCTGGTAAATGCTGGTGTGACAATCCTTCAGTCACAGACTGCTAGGTAACACTTACACGTCCCTTCTGCGTACAGATCACTCTGACCACTTCCTCGGTGGCTGCCTCACTGAAAACCCACTTTTTCATGCTGGAAACATTCTCTCTAATCCTCTTCCTCTGCGTTTTAATCTTCAGAGAGTGCCACTTTCTGACTCTTAACTCGCTGACTCCTGAAACGGAAGTACAAACTTCTTACAGCGTTTGGAAATGTATTTTTAAAAATAATGCAACAGGGCATTGTCGAGAACACTTGTACTATGTTAGCTTCAGTATTAGATCACTTTTACATGAGAACAACCCACTGAAAACATGTTCCTGTTCAGACGACCTTGTTTGGACATCAACCGCCGTGCACATAGATCCACAAAAACTCTTCAGAATACATGCCAGGCCAGTAGATGGCGGTGTGACTTTAAAGTGAAACAACACACGCATACGCACACACACTTCCTTCTACAGATCAGTGAGGTGTAAACACACAGAATGGCTGATGGTTAATCGCCTTTTGGCCGCCATTTAGGTGTATTCAGTATCTGCCTGGCGCATGCAAGTAATGCAGAAGTACAAACAGAACTCAGGAGTCCGCCATCGGCAAATTTTGAACTATAATGTGCACACAAAATCTCACAAGAACTGCAAATAGCTTGTTTACACCACGACGGAGCCGGTGACGTTTCAATAGTTTGCACTCTGTAACCAGTTTTCATAACTTTGTGTTTCAAGGGAACCAAAACGCAGTTGTTGTTTAAAGCAACAGACAAAATGCACTGCAAAAGTTTCAGGTTTTTTTTGTGGGGCTGAAATTGTTGTTGTGTGAACAGAGTCAGAGTCAGAGTCTATGTTGAGGCGATGAAGTCTCAAGAAGTTAGAGAAGAGAAATTCTGAACTTTATATGAGGATATAAGAAACACGTCGCCTGTCTCGCAATGTAGAGTGTGGCCGGTACTGTCAGGGACAAATATTTCTATTATAGCTGAAAACAGATAATGCAGAAAGCATTTCCTGGGGTGATTTAGAAATGGCGGCGTGCGCTCCAACTCCATAAAAACCTTGTCATGTCCATCCATCCATTATCTTCTGCTGATTCACGGCCGGGTCGCGGTGGAAGCAGGACAAGCAAGTTGACCCAGAAAACCCCTCTCCTCGGCTCCTCCTGGGGGATCCTCAAGGCGTTCCCACCCAGGCCAGAAGGGCTATGTAATCCCTCAAGCGAGGTCTGGGTCTAACCCCGGGGTCTCCTGATCAGATGCCCGAAACCACCTCAACTAGCTCAGATCCCTTCGATGCAAAAGGAGCAGCGACTCTACGCCGAGCTTCTCGCCCCCAATTTCTAAAACTGAGGCTGAGCCCAGACCGACACCCTTCAGAGGAAACACCCTTCAGAGGAAACACCCTTCAGAGGATACACCCTTCAGAGGAAACACCCTTCAGAGGATACACCCTTCAGAGGAAACACCCTTCAGAGGAAACACCCTTCAGAGGAAACACCCTTCAGAGGATACACCCTTCAGAGGAAACACCCTTCAGAGGATACACCCTTCAGAGGATACACCCTTCAGAGGAAACACCCTTCAGAGGATACACCCTTCAGAGGATACACCCTTCAGAGGATACACCCTTCAGAGGAAACACCCTTCAGAGGATACACCCTTCAGAGGATACACCCTTCAGAGGATACACCCTTCAGAGGATACACCCTTCAGAGGAAACACCCTTCAGAGGAAACACCCTTCAGAGGATACACCCTTCAGAGGATACACCCTTCAGAGGAAACACCCTTCAGAGGATACACCCTTCAGAGGATACACCCTTCAGCCGCTTGTATCCACCATCTCATTCTTTAAGTGACACAGAAGTTTCAAAAACGGCCTTGGGATTCTTTCGCCCGATTGTTGTTCCTTTGGGTCGATTTAATTAGCCACCAAATTTCTTAAAAAGAGTTGAAGCCACCACATCCTGACACGAGCCACACTACACAGAGAGGAACTCCAGAGTGCTACAGACTTTCCCTACATGACACATGTGTGTTTATGTCACCTCCTGCCAAGTGTGTCCGTCCACCCGGGGCTTAGGTTAACCCCGCATCTGAGGGCGGGGATGTTATTTCAGACACTGCTTTTCGGACACCTCCCTTTTCCCCTAAAGAGAATAATAAAGTTTAGAAATGCCCCACTTGCACCAAGAGGAGCCAGGAAGGAGTCAAGGATGTAAAGAAGAACTCAGACATCTTTGTTTACTTGGTTGGTAAAGTTGGTAAAGACCAATTTGGATACATTAATTTGGGTTTAGAAAATCTTTCATATCAATAGCCCAGACTGCTCTAATGAGGCCGACATACATTGGGACTTGTGCTTTCTCACCGCAGTGTGTGAACTCTCTGGAACCATGCCTGGTTTATCCCATTAAGTTGGCCGATATTGCTTTGTTCATGGACTGTTTACCAGCCGACCCCCTGCTGAGCGGGAAATCACCATGCATGAATCACCGTCGCGCATGCAAAAGGGAGGCGAGCATTGTACGCTCACAGGGTGGCAGCACTGACAAAAAAATGTTGTTTCAGTTCTTCGGAGAGAAACAACAATCAAACGCACATGTAGCACGCTTATTACTGTTACCAAATCCCCCGCTTCAAGAAACGTGTAACAACGGCTTTAATATGACATCAGCTTACGAGTCCTGAAATATCTCGGTCAGCTGAGGGGAAGAGAAACGATTCCTAGAAGTGAAAATCCCTCCCAGAGAGTGCAACATGATGTTCTGTGTTTATTGATTTAAACTAAAAAAAAAACAAAACACATCTTTAACCCTTTCATGTCCGAACTGAAAGTCTGCGACAGCTCCGACTCAAAGTTGTTTTTACACATGCACTCCTGAAAATGTCAGGATAGCATGCACCTGAAATCTTGACCTAAAAAAGAAGCTGTGGAAATCGAAGACTGAGGACTCTGACACTTCAGTGACGGCTTCTTGTTCTCTGCTTTAAGTTAATTCATTATGTGCATGACCATCTCTGGTTCCAGGATATAAACATCATCAACCCCGCCTGTTTCCTTGAGGTAACATTTTCTGACTCTTACCGGCTGCTTTTACCGCCGCAGCCAACATTTGTTGCCCAATCCGTTTGCCTTTTGCCTCTATTTTGTAATAAATAACTTTCATTTACCAACACCATCTGTTTTTTATGTTACGTCCCTTTCTCCTCACGAGCTGAGGCGTCGTAACAGCTGCGTTCACACATCGGCTCACTCTGACTTCTTGCTTAAAGTTTTCCTCGGGGGGCCAGCACAAAAAAAGTCCTGATAAGGTCTTTGGTGATGCTCATCCCGAGAGTTTTGTGCTAAAGTAAAAAAACACCATCAATGTTCACCAAGAGAGCAGCGTGAATTCAACCTATAATCTCAACTACTAAACTTTAAGCCATCACTTCGTCTTCATATCCCTCTCCTGAAGTCTTTAATCTGTTCATGTGGTGAAAAAGAATCCAGACGAAATGTTTTAAACACTTCTGAGCACACGCTGAGCTGTCAATTGATGCTTCAATCCCCGAGCACTTTCAGAGATAGTTACCACTGAGCGGCTGTTTAAACAGCACCGCAGCGCTCAGTGATGCGGGCTGGGGGGATCGATATATGTGGCCTGGGGGCCCCCTGTGCTCTGCCATAATGAGGAGGGGTCAAGGGTCGTGGTATGTCAGCATGAAACGCTGCTGGTGTTGACAAGCCGAGGCCGGGCCCATGTGAGAGGGAAAGTGAGGATTTACTGCTCGTACATAACAAAGACTACAAACCTGAAAACGATATGATTTTACTGACACTAGAGATGTTCCACAGCGTCTCTATCCTCTTTTTCTAGAGCTTCAAATTCGAATTCCACCTCGAGTGTGGAACTCGAATAACAACTACGGAGCAAAAATAGAAGTCCAAGGTACCCGATGTAACGGTGTGTTCTTGTTTTTAATGACCAGATATTGAAGGTAAACTCCTGCACACTGTCTAAACCGAACAAATATGTTATAGGTAAAAAAAATAGCAGACCTCAGAAGCTTCAATAGACCAATCAGAATTGAGTATTCAACAAGTTTGTCAAGCTATCAAAATTTCAGTATATTTATATATATCAGTATATAAATATCAGTGTTTTTTCTGACAGTTCCACTACTTACCGAAGGAAAATACAACACAAGGATCTAGAGAGGAGGAGACAACGTCAGGAAGTGCAAACAAACAGCTTCAAGCCCGATCGGTCACAGGTGGTGATGCTGTGGTGGGTGACTGTCTCCTCCCTTTCCAATCAGAAGCCCCCCTCACAAACAGTTGGGGAGGAAATGACTTCCCCCAGAAGACGTCATCACTGGGAGTTGTAGTTTCCTCACAGCTGCAGCCCCTCCTGTTCTCAACCAGCTCTTATATTAACGAAAGTGAGAAAACCTAAAGATCTGTCCACATGTAACACGTGGACGCCCGCACATCGGAGAACAACACAGAGAACATGACAGCTACTTTGTGTCTTATATTGTGTCATGTTAATCAGATACAGACATGAAACTCTGGATTTCTCCTTAATGAAGGCTGTCAGCGTTGTGTACCCGCGTGCTTGTGCTCGTGCATGAAGTGTACCGTGCCGAAGCTCACCTCTCTGAAGTGTGCCAAAGCCAAGGAAGTGTACCGTGCCTGAGCACGATACGGAGCGGTCACACTGGCCAAACGAACTGGACTTTAGCGTTGAAGCGTGTTTGGGCACGTTACGGATGGCCAGTGAGACCGCGCCCTAAGTAACTCCGGCAGGCTTCAGGGGCAGAGTGTCCTGAAACTTTCAGGAGTGTGCGTTTGAAAACAACTTTAAAAAGTTCTGCATGTGTACATTCACATTGAAACAATAGAAATCATCAGAGCAGTTTACATGAAACATTTCTGTTTTTTGCTAAATTAACCAACTTGACCGACTAATCGATCCTCCTGCTTTTCCCAGCCCTCCCAGTGCTCCCACAGAGAGCCAGAGGGGCTCACTGGCCAACACTGACAGGTGATGTCATGACAGTGTGTGAGCTCAGTGTTGCAGGCCCGCGTGTGTGTGTGTGTGTTTTAGTGCGTGTCCGAGAGGAAGGAGGGGTCCGTCTGCAGCAGGGAGTGCAGGGGTACATAGCTATGAGGTCATGAGAATTATGAGCTGTTTGCACAGAGGGAAGGAGAGATGTGAACGAGAGATAAAGGAACGCGGCAAAATCCACCAAGAGAAACATAAGCTGAGAACAGCTGCTGCTGCTGGGGCCGACGGTGAAGCACAAACACGACTTAAACACACACGGGCATTTCAGTTTCCAGTCCAAACACCATTAACCACACATGATTTGTCTCCCTTTGCCGAGCCCCAGATTGGGAAGCCGTGCGGGTGGGTGGGTGGGTGGGTGGGTGAGGGTGTGGTCACCACCACGCTGTAGCCAGGATGAGGAAAATGAACTCACAGTGAACTGAATGTGATCTGGGCTGCTGCTATCTGACAATACAAGCTATTGTACTGCTGCGGCTGTGGAGCCTCATCATCAGCATAATGCCCTTTAGACCTCCCTTTCCTTTCCACCCTCCACCCTCTACCCTCCACCCTCCACCCTCCACCCTCCACCCTCTACCCGTGGGCCCAAGCAAAGCCTTACCCACAACTCAACTGATCCAAATAGGGCAGCAGTGATCCGGCTCCAGCAGTGAAGCTAAGTATCATGGAAAAAATGTTCAGAAGAGCAGCCATGGAGGAATTTAGTCGGCAAATGTTCTCAAAAACAAATTTGGTTGGCGTGGTAATCCCCGTCATAAGATTCATTCAGAAGCTTTTTGAATGAACCATAAAGTCCTCCTCTGTAAGTGGAGTTACCAAAACGTTTGAGTGTTTGAGCGCAGGAAAGCAGCTGGACTTTAGAAAACGTATCAAATGAGAATCTGAATCCAACACCATGATGTGAAAGGAGTTCTTTGTAGTAATGCACCTTAATTTATAATCTGAATCTGCTTTGCAAAGTTTTACAGCACGTTTCAGCTGATTATGTCACCGGTTTTGACTTACAAGGCCTTTTCACACATGCAAAATATGTTGGGATTTCAGGCTGGTGAGCATGTGTGATCACACGCAGCTGAATTGTTCATCCCAACTGTTTGTTGCCCGCCCTCTAGGCCAAAGTCCTTGAGGGTGGGCGGCCCAGGTTTGAAAAAAACCTGCAGCAGCAGCTTCCAGGTTAAATGAAAAGTCGGGTCGCTGGTGGCACATGGGTTAGTGCACGCCACATGTATGGACGTTGTGGTCCTCCAGGACCTGTGGCTCCTTTCCCGCATGTCGTCCCCTACTCTCTTTCTCTCCCTGATTTCCAACTCTATCCACTGTCCTATCTCTGATCCCCTCTGTACCGCCTTTGGAGGTAGAAAAGGAGGCGTTACAGGGGCTAGACAGGATCAACAGAGCCAGCGGCGGGAGCGCAGCGCTGTGTGTGTGCCGTGCTCTCTCGCACTTCTGCACCGCTGTAAGACAATGTGAATTCTCTGACTATGACACTAATATTACTTCATTGTGGACTCAAATATGAGCGTCTGAAGGCTTAATGATGGCGGAGCTTTGTGACCGTGCTGTTGTGGAATTGCACTATGAAAAGGGCTCTTGTTACAAGTTACTGAGTGAACAGAGTCCCCACAAGGTCTTTCCTCTGAATCATAAACCCCTAATCATGAATACACTACATCTCAGTCCAGCTGTAGTTTTCAATGGCTGAAATGGAGATGACATCAAAACTGAGTCGTCTCTTGGCCCAGCAAAAGAAAATGGCGACTGAGTGGGAGACATAGGAGCGTCTGTATGGTGGACAACATATGGAGACGCTGAATAGAGCCCCATCAGAGGACAGACGCCGCACTGTGTCCAACTCTTAGAAGCACATTTAGCCAGGGTGTCTTCTTCTTTCAGAGAATCAAATCAGTGGAGTTCATTATCACAATCAGTCACAGAGTCACCTTCTCATTATCAAACATAATGTAAAGAAATGTTTTATTGAGAGCAATGTCAACACTTTAAGCTGTACTTTTTCCCACAGTCACTTACACACCGTTTCTAAAATGTTGATTTTGACATGAGAAACAAATGTGTTTACAGCCTGTTTTTAAAAGCCTTTAAAGCCCGCCTCATCCTCATCTCTTCGCCTTGTTGTGAGGTAGACTGAAGGTAAGGTAGAGACAGCATTTCCAACATGGCGACCGCCATCGCTGGGCTTCAAAAAACCAACTAAGTCCATGTTTTATACAGTCTGTGGTTTCAATATTTAACTTTGCTGGAAAGTAAGTCGATGGTAAAGATAATGTTCTCCCTGATTTCTGTATGTTCAGTATAGCTTTGAGAGACCTTCCTGGAGGGCGCTACAACATGAAGGACACAGTCAGTATTTAATATAAGATTACGATCACATGTTCCAAGTTTAATATAGCATTATTCATGTGAGAGACTGCATTGTTTCATTAGACCGAGATGCCAGCCCTAAACATCAATGAGAGGTTTTTTTCTGCTCTCTCAGAGTCTCTGGCTGCTCAACTGTTCCTGGATGCATTATTGTGGATTCTGTCTGCCTACATGGCCACAGGGCAGCGCTGAGAAAAAACGACTTTGTGCACATAGCTGTCTCCTTACGTCATGCTGAGGCTTATGGGAAGCACTCCTATGCATTCCCTGGAGTGTCTGACTCTTGTGTGTGTGTGCGTTTCAGTTGTTACATCTGTGTGTCTCTGTGAACATGAACATTTTGAAGTCATGTAGATTTTGTGAATCCACTTGTCGAGCGTCTCAGTCGTCAGGGCTTTTACACATGGGAGACCAACGACGACAGACACAACACAGAAAAGTGACTCCCCCTCCTCCTCCTCCTCCTTCATTCTTGTCTCCCCTCTAATTTTTATGAGGCTGTGTGACGCAGTTGGGTTCAGCCTTCTTTTTTGGGCTGTATATTTATCGTCTTCCTGTTGGTGCACACATCTCACCTCTCTGTTTTCACACCAACTGTCAGGACGACGTATTGTCAGTTTACACGATGAAGGAGACGGTGCCATTTTCAAGCATCGTGAAAACAGGGCCTCAGACACCCAATGAGAAACTTTGCTCTGGTGAGAGGACTAATTGTGGGGCAAAGCACCGGTGTGTAAAAAGATGAATAATGGTTCCCAGTCTCCACCCAGCAACTAAGAAACCACCATCCCTCCTTGTAAAAGATCAAATAGAGAACTTAAAACTCTACACATCTCCATCTTCTCTCCTAGTCTTCCCATCATCCATGATGAGCCTCCTGAGGGCCAAAACAAACAAAAACTATATGAACTGCCATCAGACACAACGGTACTACCACTTCTCTGCACTCTTTTCAGGAAGTGTGGCGAGGTTAGGCTGTATTTGTTTGACTCAGATTGTAATACCCTGCGTGTTTCTCACACAGAGCGGGTGTCACACTTCTGCATCTGTTTAGTGTCTAAGTTGTCGAGGACACATGAATGCAGGAATCAAACCGGGTATAAGTGTCGCCCTAGTACAAAGCTTTTTTTCTGCAGTCAGGATTATAAAGCTGCACTTAGGAGGCATAATTAAACACTGACTGACTGAGTCATTTACTACCTACACGTGCTGGAGTTTATGACTTAAAGAGACGACGAGCTGATAAAGAAACAGTCAGTGGACACGTTCACTTTGTGTCCAGAGAGAGATGTGAAATATGAACGTTTAGGGTTATTAATTAGTTTGTAATGAGTGCAATCCTTGAGTGATAGATAAGATTCATTTTTGGTTTAACTGGTGAAATATTTGCACATTAGCTGATGACATATTATTTGTGGTTGTGGTCGAGTTACTTCAGCTTAAGCGACAGGTAGACTGAAAGTAAACCTCATCAGGTAACCCTCCTCTATGTCCGCTGACAGTCAGTTCGTTTACATCATGTTAATAAAGTTTATTTGAATAAGTCAGACTTAAACTGGACTTTAAAAATGTTAACATGTTAGTCCAATTGAAGTTGAAACTAAGTTGAATTTCTGGAAGTCGGACCAACACACCTGGATAATGCCGTTGGGGCTTGATTTGCGTTTATACAGAACCGAACTGGACTCTGGGGTTCTACACATGATCCACAGTTCCCATGCAGGGCTTTGAAACGCATTATTAAATAAAATATAGTAGGGCTGGGTATCTTTGGGTGTGTCCCGATTCGATTCAAAGCCTATTTATGAATTAGTACTTTATACTTCAGGATCTCCTCCAGTCGTCTGTGGGACTGGCTGAATTTCTTGCTGCTCCATTTGTCATTCTACTGAGTGAAAGAGCTAGCATTAGCACTTAGCAGGGAGTGACTGACTAGCCAAAAAAAGAAATGGATCTTTGAAGTTATGAATCTATTTTAAATCTCAGCAGATAAGAATACGCGCATAGACGCAGGTTTAAAAGAATCAATATGGCTGCAAAGCGCTGATGGTAGTCTAGAAAGACACATCACGTATGGTGCAGTTCACATTAAAGCCATTAGGTGGCACTAAGCTAGACTACACAATCCAGCGAATGTTCAATTTCAAAACATTTTCATGGTTATTTTGGTCATCATCCATACAAAATCAATGTTAATCGTGATGTATCGTATCGATGGGGTTGTAGAAGAAAGCCGAGACGAAGGTATCAACACGGCGAGTGATAGAGCGAGGACATACGACATGTACAGAGCTGTAAAGGTGTCCATGTTGTCACCATTGGACATATAACCAGTTTGCCACTTGCCAACTTGTTTGTCGATTGTTTTGTATGTGACATCGTAGATCAACTGGAAGAAGGTCCAATAGTAACGAGCTGGAAGGGGGCGATAGACAAGACTCTCCTCCAGTGCCTGTATACTGGGACAAGGAGAGTAGTCCCATGAAATGGCGAGCTATAACCGTAAATTTACTCAACTGTGTATGTAAACGACCTGACTGTGAATCCACACAAGAGCCTGAATCATAACAGAAACAAACTATAAAAAATAATAAACTTCACACGTGGCTCATTTGTTGTCTGATGTATGAAAGGTCAAGTATGGGTGAAACGAACGTGGGCAAGCGAGTTCTGTGACGTGTTTAGTCAGCATGTCATGACATCAGAAAACCGCACAAACACAATATGAGGAACTCTGGTGGTGAATGTGACTTTTTCTTTTGGCTAGCTGTATCATTTCTACCAGCCTGTTTTAGCTCTTTAAAACTCAAACGGACTCCTACTGTGGTCCCACTTCTGCATTTTCTGATCCTCCCTTCGCTGCTATAAATTACAGGGTATATCAGTGCTACCTCGTCTCCTGTTTCACTGCCTGACCTCTCATATCTGCCGAGTGATATCACAGTTCCTACAGTGCAAACAAGAATATTTGATTGCAGGAGAACCAACAGAAAAACAAACAGCTGCATGAACACACCGACACCTGTGATTCTGTACCTTGCTCTGCTCCTCATGTGGATTAATAAGGTTACCCACATCTTTTCATACTCTAAAACGTTTAATATCACGTGTTGCAAACAAAAGGACGTGCATTGTTTTCATGCTACAAACATACAGAAGCTGAAAAGAGCTCAGATCGTCAGTCATATTTTAAACCAAAAGCTGCCACAAGCGAAAGAGAGCAGAGAGAGAGCACTGTCTGAACTGCAAAAATATGCTGGTAACGTTTGCATTTGTGCAATTTAGACAATGTGCAGGAGTTCGCTTGCAATTTTTGGTCAATGAAACAAAGAAATGACCCAATATTTTGTGCATAGGACTTCTTTATGAGTTGCTGTGTTATAAACAGGTTACACTACCCGATACAATTCTGGTATTGTGACAACTTTACAGCTGACACAAAACACTTTCCTGATCTTTAATGTAATAAATATAAAGAAGTTTAACCTGATAGTGTCACTGTTACATGACTGAGGATCGACTGTTGTTCAGCCTTTATGCTAGATTTAAGTAAATGATCTTCTACCTGAGCACACACCTACAGTACACTGTTAAAATAGCTTGGTTAGCCGTCTCTCTGTTTGCTTCTGTGTTGATGAACAAACAACGTCTCATGGGAGTTGGGAATGGTGTGTGTGTAAAGTGGGTTGTTTAACAACAAACAACCACTATTGTGCCTGTGCGAACCTGCTTCTACTCTCTGTATCACCACACACAAACACTTTGGAGGCACACAGCCGGACAAAAGGACATCATGGTAAAATGTCGTGAGGATCACGGCTCGAGCGCTCTGCAAAAGATAAATTCTCCAAAAACCGGAGCGTGTGCCCCATCATACATTATTAACATGAGACAAACTATCCATTTCTAATTCAACTAAGTGGCTGGGGGTTCCTCACAGCAGTGTCCTGGGGTCACTGAAGGTTCCTGGGACACCTCAGAGGAGACACTCGGAATTAAATCTGGAATATTTCACCCGACAGAAGTAGAGGCATCAACAGGTAGTCCTGTTAATGGCACTTTTCTTTGGATATTTTGACCCACACAAAATTTGGACTCTCTCCGATGCGCTCCGATATCTAATGTTTTAAATCAATACAAGATCTGTTATTTAGTGATAAATGGTATCAAAAAGGACTGAAAACTACAGATCTTCAGTCATAAATTTTATAAAAATCTGCCGCAAGAAAAAGAGGTTGAGAGCTGCGTAAACTTCAACAATACGTTGCCAATGTGTTTGTGCAATTTAGACAGTGTGCAGGAGTTTGTCTGCAAATTTGGGGTTTTAACAACGAGAAATTCTCAAATATTAGTGCCTCGGACTTCTCAATTTCATTGCAATTTTATCATAACATGTAACTTAATGGTTTGATTTTCACTATTCTGGTATTGTGATAACAGTCCTACACATTATAATGTCTAAATTAAACTGTGTTTCAAACCGGATGTTTCCAATTTTGGAGACAGTATCCAATTTGAGGGGTCACAATGCATTACAGTTAAATAATTCAATGTTTATTTATTTTGTTAGATCTTTCATTTTTGCTTGTGAACGACCACACGTACCCTCTTAAATTATGAAGAATATCCAAGGAAAAGGTCAATGTAAGGCGGGGTCAAAACTACATTTTGATGCTCAACAAAAGTTGTAAACCACTTGTTTTAAGTATGTATCTTAGGTTTGACATAAAAAGGGGGAAAAGTCAGAGAAATGGCCCAGAGCCAGCTCAGGAAGGAAGTCAACTAATATCCAACAATAGCAGCAGGATGCAAGACATTTATCATATTCATCATTCTTACTTGAATGGAGTCGTTCGCCATGGTTGTCCCTGTTGCTCCTTTTTCAGTCAGTTTGCTGGTTCACAGTCAACCTGTGCACATGTGGGGTTTGCACTGCACGTCAAGGCACTGTCTCCTTATTCCCAAAGACTATTTAATACAATTAATGATCCAGATATGTCTCCCTGTGAGGCTTATCTCAACTTCACGCAGTCTGTCTTGACACAAAGGCAAATAGTCAAGAGGGTAATCCGCATTGTTGGCTCTCCTGGCCGCGCCTGAACTGATCCACCCTGCGCGTTTTTAATGTGTTTAACCAGCTTCAGCCACAGAATGAAGATGCGTTCACGGTCCGCACGAAAAAAATGTTGCCCTCTAAGTCATTGTTCGTTTAATTGGACAGCCGTTCAACAGCTAGCAAGAGCCCCTTAAAATCCACAGGCAGGGCTGCTCCGTCATGTCGTCATGAACCCGAGTCACATCCACACACAGGACGAGACGAAAGAAAGCCTCTTCTTCTTCGTCCTCTTTTCCTCCTTTCTTTTTCCCGGTAACGTCCGTGAGACATGAACACGCCTCAGCCTCTTGTCTGTATCACATGCCACACACACACACACACACACACACACACTCTCACACACTCTCACACACACTCACACACTCACACACACTCACAGAAAAAGCCGCCTGTCAGTCCTTCACACCGTTAGCTGAGGTCCAAAAACACACAAAAGAACCCCGCTCGTCGTTCCGGTACTGGGGCTGCAGCTCATCACATTCAAACAGTAAACTAACTGACGGCGCAGCTACACTCTGCCCATGCGCGCTCCCGATGCCCGGCCGTTCATTGGTCCAGGGCGGCGAGAGCGCGCCCGGAAGTGTCATGTGACCCCCCACCAGCTTACGTTCTCTGTGCTGTTACTTTTAATGAACCACCTGTTGATACGTAAACGCAACAGGAGGGGGGAGACAGCTAAACTTGTTAAAGTAATTAAACCCAATTCAACTCTTTGTAAGTAAAAGTTTTGAAGTACCGTAATGTCCCGGATATAAGAACAACACACTATTTTCAGTCACATTTCATCGTGTTGTATTCAAACCATTACGGTAATTTAATTTAAAATGAAATTCAAAGATAAAGATACGGCTTAAGCAAAACAGGAAACAGGAATATAATTATTAAAAATAACAAGAAGTTAAAAATCAAACATATTTACATCAGTTAAATAAAGGGAGAACAAATACAATAATAGAATAATACAAGGTGTGTACACTTCCACTTGTGGAAAGAGTTATTGATGCTCAAGATGCTTTATTGGCATGAATGTAATAAAAACAACAACAATAACAGCAGCACGAGTGATAATCAAATGAAGAGTCGTAGTCAAATTAATTCATATTGTCATGATAATAATAGTAATAATAAAATTATTAATTAATTATAATTAATTAATTATGAAAAAATAATAATTCAAATATTATTCCGGTAATACAAAACAACAACTACAAATAAACATTGAGGTGGGAAAGATGTAATTATAATTATTATTATTATTATTTATTATTAGGTGCAATAAAGTGACAAACTGGTGATATATACATAACAAATGAGGCACAAAAAAACAAACAGACAAGGTCAGGACAATGACTCCAAAATACATTAAAAAATAAAATAAAACAAATAAAACAAATAAAGACAGCAAAAGACACACATCAGACTACGAACAGAAAAACTACAAAACTATATGAAATACCTAAGAAGGGATACAGGAAGTGAGAGAAGGGTAATTAGGTAATCATTTTTTCTAATTTTGAGTTTATTAGACTGTTGGATGTTTTATATCATGTGTGTATATGTGTGTTTGTGTGTGTAAATTGGTGTTTATAGAAGGTACTGATACTGAACATCCATATTATATGTAGGTAGCCTTTTAAAAACATACTCAGAGGTAGAGATGAGGTCAAACTCTCTCAACAGAAAGGCTGTCCCATGATAAGGTACATGATGATATGGTCTGTTGTAGATCTGATATGACGTTGAACTGAGTCACGCACACATATCTGATTTGCATGATGAAAATGAGCCAGCAGAAAGATAGAGAGTCACACGCACGGCTCCGGCATAAACACGACTACACACACATGAAAATCTGCAGAAAGAATCCCAGCTGATGACAGAAGTCAGACCTGAGTATGAGCCAACTGTAGAGACGATAAAACTGTGAATAAAACCAATGAATCCTCAAGTATTACATCAGTTTGTGTTATGTGTTGACATGATAATACTGATTCATGAAAAGTCTGTGTAGGTTCTCAGTCATCCAGGTCATGCTGATTAATTCATTAATTCATTAAGCTTGATCCAAAGGCGGTTTATCTTCAACCGAGTCCAGTTTCCTTTGGATCAAGCTTCGAACGTATCTTACACTTTGAACTTAGAATTCTTTTTTTTTTGTCTGAAATCTTAGTTTTAATTGTATAAATACATTTTTATGTTTTTATATACCTTTCATTGTGTTGTCTTGTTTCCCACAAGTTATGGTAGACAGAGACAAGACCAAGTCTGACCGCCTGTCAGTGCTGGTTTTGACCGGTCTTGATTTAAAATCCGCCCAGGCCTGAGACGAAGAAAAGACAGAATACAGTAAGTAAAGATAGGAAGTAAACTCACAGTATAAACGCTTTGAGTGTGAGCTAGTACACGAGCTAGTACACGCAAGAGGTAGAGTGCGAGCAGGGAGACAGGGAGGCGTGTGATTGGTTCATCAGGTTGGTACCTCGTGGCAGACATTGGTCAAAGTTTTTACTGACTTACAAACTGATACAGATGATGGATTTTCTTTGTTCCTTTTTCAGAGAACATGAGTTATTAATTTCTGTCAGGACCTAAAGACAAATTAAACCAAAATCTTGAAAAGTGTATCTGGAGGAAATGACCAACCCTGCCTTTAAATTAAGGGCTGCTCTCATCTCTGTGTTTCACTAATAATAATAATAATAATAAATAGTAAAAAATAAATTTTGCATGTTTCCTAAAGAATATGTGCGTGTTTTAATACTACAGGTCCTAAAAAAATACAAATATAAAATAATAAATCGTTATTGTTTGTTGTTTTTCCTTGTTGAACTTTGACACCTGAACGCCTCACACCAGCGAGCGACCGTTGAGGACAGGAAGTCCAAATTAGCTATTTTCGTTATTTAAACGATTATAATACAATAATAATGTTGCTATATTAACTTTTTGTGGTGGAAACACTCGTTAAAAAACGTAAGTAGCCGTAGGAATCAGGTTTCTCAGGTTGATTTATTGGTTAAATCGATGCTAACGTTAAAGCTAGCGCGATGCTAACTTTAACGGATAAACAAACTGTCGGTTTTCGGGTCATTGCGTGTCTAAAAGCTCTTAAATAATCCGGTTAGTGAAGAATTTAAGTTTCCACAGGTGTCTAAACCTACCCACATAACAAAATATGACAGATATTGAAGTTCAGGTTGATGTCCAGCTCACCTCAAACTCAGCGGTAGATGACCGTAAGTCTGCGGGCCTGAGGGACGTCATGAGCGGGGAGGAGGGTCAGCGACACGCCGGTCAAGGTGCTCAAATATGGAGCCTTGAATGCTTTTTAAAACATATTCCCCTAACTTTATTTAGCCACATGTAATGTAATTTTTTTTGTATTTTTTGTAATGTATTTTACTAAGACATATAATCATCCCACACGTCTGTTGATTTGGTATATTTATGTGTTTTTGTCATAAAGGGGATAATGAACTTTCACTGTTTTGCTCTTCAGAGATGAAGGAGACGCTGCTGCTGTTGGCCGACGTCGCTCTGCTGCCCCCCTGTGGCGATGACGCGTCCTGCAGCTGTGACTGTGAGGCCTGCAGCTGTGTGGAGGTCAGACAGCTGGAGAGGGGCCTGCAGTCCATGCTGCTGCAGCTCCAGTTCCTCTTGGGCAAAGCTGATTACTTAGAAGACCTCCTCATCAACGGGTACGGAGCCGGAGACTCAATATGCACCAATGTTACCTGAAGTGTTCTTACTTTAGGATCCTTTTTTTATATTTAAATCTTTTTAAAGAATATCAGGGATGTAACGATTCACTCAACTCATGATACGATTATCTCACACTTTATTTAACAAAACGAGACTGTAGACAAATGATGACTGAAAAAGATTCCTTTAGGGCAGGGGTGTCCAAAGTGCGGCCCGAGGGCCATTTGCGGCCCTTGAGGGGATTTTTTGTGGCCCTTGACTTCAAATGAAGAATCAGAAGATTTTGGCCCGAGGCCTCGATTAAGATCGGCACATTATCTTATTTTTCTTTTTCATGTTAACAAGGGCTGAACAATATTCCTAAAATAGAAAATGTTCAGTAACATGTATGTTGTTGTTGTTTTTTTTTAAATCTACAGCTTTTACTATTTTCCACATTTTTTTTGTAAACTATGAAAAAAAACATATGCAAAATTTTTGCAAACAAGCGGACTGTTGTTTAACCATTTAATGACCTGAGCTAAATGAACCAGGTTACAGGCTTGATTCTGAGAAAAAAACAAATAAAGTAGAATGAAGAAATCTAAATATTTGATTTCCTTTTATTATCGGGTTTCTTTAGCGAGCCTTTTGATTCTGATCTACAAAGCCTTACTATTTTTTCAACTATATTTCAAAAAACAAAACCTGTGGCCCGCGAGCGATTCTAACACGACAATTTTGGCCCGCAAGAAAAAAAGTTTGGACAACACCGCTTTAGGGGCTGCTAACCCGATTGTCAATATATTTTTTTTCTCAACAAGTGGAGGTGATTGGAGCTTCTCATTGTGGTGTGGATTAAATGCTGCATCATGTTGGTAGTTCTATTTGTGTAGTTCTCTGTCTTGTAATATTTGCACACAGTTTCTGTCTCGTCTGTTATCACCTCTTTCATTTTCTGTCTCGGGGGAAGCCAAAATTCTTCCACACCGCACGTCCTCAATTTCTAAATCCTGCTCTGCAGCTGCTGACGCTCACCATGTTATTAAGATTCATTTTTCAGAGTACTAATGTGAATCTTCACACCTTTGAATCGATTTATCTTGATTTTGCGATTCATCTCTACATCCCTACGTTGAGTACAAATGTCTTACAAACCCACATGTTGTTTTTCCTGCGTGTGATTTTACAGAAAATGTGATTCAGAAAGTCAGAGTCCCACTGAAGAAGTCCAAAGATTTCTGTTCACCTGTCAGCCGTACTTTAACTACGTGGAATCCATGACGAGGAAGAAAGCGTCGCCCCACACTCCTCTGCCCTTTGAGATCCACACCAGGGTAAATATTTTTCACCCAATTTTCTAAAAAGACGATGGCTGTGTCAGAAATACTTTTTGTAGTGGTGTCTGAATTTCTGAGTGAGCATTGTCGTACCCTATATAGACAACTCAATGTATCCCACAATGCATTGTGACATGTAGTGTACAACTGATTGCCACTATCCAAGCAATATATACCATCATGCATTGCGGTTAAAAGATTTTTGCGAGCAGAAAGTGTCGACTTCTTTTGTGTGTTTGTGTGTGTGTGTGTGTGTGTGTGTGTGTGTGTGTGTGTGTGTGTGTGTGTGTGTGTGTGTGTGTGTGTAGCGTGTGCAGCTGTTGGACTTCTCTCAGCAGCTGTGTGACAGGTTGGAGCAGCTGGTGTTGACCTGCGCCAGCTACAATCTCGTCTGTTTGGACGACGCAGAGCCTAACAGGTACTCACACACAAACACACTCTGAGGAAATACACACGTTACACACATATTTACAGGATACTTCTAAAAAGTGTCCAGAAAATCAGGATTACTTGCTGATTTCCATTGGTGTTATTTATTTTGGGGGGCTTTGAATAAGTTGTGCAGCATTATGTTTCCTATAAATCAACTTTCCAGTCGTAAAAATTTGATTTTATAGGTTCAACATGTAACTCTGACACCTAGTGGTTAAAACGGGTACTGCAGTCCAAATTCTAAACATTGTAGAGAGCTGTCTCCCCCCCTCCTCCACTAGAGTCCATGCTCACACAGGTCACCATGTGGTGGACTCTGAAGCTTCAGTGTTTATCCAGCTCTGCATGGGTCTGTAAACCTTTCTGTGTTCTAACCTCTCTCCATTTTTCAAAAAGCATCTCCAATATTGATCCTAGTTTGAGCACGTTTCTGCTCGTGTTCGGCTTGGCCTCTGACTGCTTACCTCGCTCTGTTTTGCCCGTCCTTTGGATACCGTCGTTTGTCCTCCTGCTCGAGTCTATGATGGTCAGACTCTCTTATTTATCAGATTGTCTATGGTGGATCATAGCTCAGTATTTCCCTGACAGCCTGAAACATGTGATACCTCCGTTCAAGCTGGCGGCTGGTGATTCCTAAAGCTGTCAGCGGCTGTAGCCTTCGATTTCAAGCACTCATCATGTCATTCCCTGACCTCAATCTGTATTTGGTGGAAATGCTTTTAGTGTGTTTGCGCCATCGTCTTGGTCTGAGCTGCAGAGTCACCTGGAACTAGAGCATCTAGTCGACTTGGACGATAGAAGAAAGATAAATTTGACTAATGTATGCACGTGTTTCTCTGCTTCACACTTCTGATTTGTTTATCATCTGTCTTTGTTCTCTGTCTTTGCCAGGACTCTTCTTAAAAAGAGATCTTGTATCTCAAAGAGTAGGTTTTCCTGGTTAAATAAAAAGTCATGAATGACTTAAGGAGGCAGAATGTATTTACATAGGCTTGTAAATATTTTGAGGCTTTGTAGTTCCCCCATCATAAATCAAAATAACAATGTTTCTGCTTCATTTCTATTTCCTGAATCCTGACTGCCTCTGCTTGAATAATCTAACTTCTCTTTTTTTTTAAAAACTTTTTCCCTCTCTCCGCCTCACAGCATCTCTCACTTCTGCATCGGTCAGAGTCAGCTCGGTCGGCTGAGGCTCACCGTGTTTCGCTATTGTAAGCCGATGCCGTACCTGTCCCGGGTGGACACGGGCGTGTACAAACAAATGCGCTGGAACGTGGAGAGACTCCGAGAGGACGTGCAGCCGCTCCAACAAGACGGGGGGGAGAGAGAGGAAGAACCAGTCGGCGACACAGAGTAGTGAGTCTGAACGACATCTTCTCATTTCTTTTTTTTTTTTTTTTTTACAAATTTACCAAAATAAATGTTTGTTCTGACGCTGATATGAACGCTCTTATGTTTCCCTCAGTTACTTCCTGTGCTGTGAGGATGTTCCAAACTCGCACACAGACGCTGACTGGGAAAGCCAAAGTGCGTCAGATGGTGACGTCCTGAGGGTGTGGTCCATCGGTCAGTGGGTGCAGGTGTTCCCTGACACAAACACAGAGGACATCTACGACTGGTAACACTGAGTTACAGTTCATTTTATTTGCTTTAATAGGAGGAGAGGCGTCCATGACAAGTGGTCAAAACTATTGATTCACATGTTAAAGTGTAAAACAGACCCAGTGAACCTTGAGCAGGATTTAAAGGAGGACATTTAGATGGAACAGGATTTGAAGTGGGTGCACCCAAGACCTCTTTTAAACATTTTTAAACGGGCTAGAAGTACGGTGTTAACATCAGCGTGTTAGAAAAGGTGACTTTGCCTTATAACTGATGATTTGTTCATTTTAGTTTTGAAGGTTTTGTATTATCATTTATTTTGATGAGAGAGGGAAGGAATTGACATTTCAGTTGTTTTATACAGAAACTTGATCGCCTAGTCCGATCACAACAGCCTCTGTACATGTGGCGCATAAACTACTAACTGCTAGCACATACAACTGCTAACATTATAACTTTAGCGGCATTTCTCTAATACCATTTTGCAACGTTGGCTGAAATCCCATCAACACAAACATAGCTTCAACCTGTTTTATATTTAAATACAAGCACCATAAATAGGCAGCTTTAAGAGCTGAGTGATGTAAAAGAGGAGGAGAGAAGCAGCAATTTAAATGAGATATGACTCGACAGTCGCCAATAATCTGTATGGGAATTTGTGTAAGAAAACTGTAAACATGAACTTTTGATCAGCGTCTTTAAATACTTGTTGAGAAAAACCAAAATTCTGAACGGCTTTTCAGTAGAAAAATGCTCGCTAGGGGAAGATCCTCAGTGTGTGATTACTAAAATAACAGTATATATGTTGTGTTTGTTCCAGGATCATGTGTGAGGTTCCTCAGGGCTCCTACTTCAGGCTCCTGTCTCTTGGCGGTGACGAGCCGTCGAGCTGCAGCGCTACGGACCAACTGCTCAAGCTGCTTTTGTCACGCCACGATACAGAGTGATGTCACAACGTCTGTCTCCACTCAGGAGGGTGTGTGTGAACGGGGACCTCGAGCTAAAGCTAGCTACGAAGCAGACGTGTTCAGTTCTGTGAGTTTTAAAGGTTAAACAAAAATATGTCGGAGAGCTGCGGTGCCTTCAGGAGCGGTCCAGTTCTCCATATTTAAAGCCAAAGAGGCATCCGTTTGTTAAAGTTTCCTTCTGTTGCGTTTGTGGCATCACGTCCGTTTTACAGATCTTTGCTGCACAGCTTTCGTTTCTTTCTTCTGTTCAGAGCGTTCATGTTGTGAATTTTAAAAAGCTTGTACATATTTTGAAGTTTTATATATTTCTACAGTTTGCATGTCGTGTTGTGAAGAAGTCAACGAGTGTTATTATAAAAAGAAACATTTTATTTACATGAAACATCGCATTGAAATAATTACACAACAATCACAGATTTTCTGTCCTTCACAAAGTTTGAAACAAGGAAAACTTTTACATCTTCAGACGAGCTGCCGCGATTCGAGAGCCAGTTCACTTCAACCCCCCCCCCCCCCAAAGGCCTCACTTCATTTTTAATAAATTAAAAATCCAAAACGGTGGATTTAAGAAACACAGAGACCAACTTCTGTCTTTGTGTTCAGTTTGACCTTCACACCACTCAGCTAATCATTCTGAATGACTAGACGAGAAAAAAGGCAACAACAAAAAATAAAATCTAGCATGTACAGCGAACATCCTTCACTCTCTATTCAATAAAAAAATCTATACTTAAACTCTTAAAGGGCTCGACAGGTTTCTAAATCTCTAAAGTACAAATTTCAGTGGGTTTCCCTTCGTTACAGTGCGCAGTCTTTTTTTAAACAAAACATAAAATCTTACATAAAACATGAAGACAGAACGTTAAAGAAATGTCCGACACACATTTTCCAACGACACAAACACCTGGTTGCCTTTCAGCTGCTACAGAGGCTTTGATTGGACGATGAATCAACAGTGTGATGGGATGAGAATCAGCCTCGTGTGAGGTCGTCAAATTGATTGATGCTACAGCATCTTCAGGGTCTGTTCCCACTAACGCCTTTTTCTTGCACAGGCAGCGCTCATGACCTCAGATTCAGAGCGCTTTTCATCAAGTTTTTCGTTGCTAGGTTACGATAGTTAACTTTTACTCCCCTCGGTAGTGACCTTTACAGTCTGATCACACAGAGACACGCTTGCCGGGCGCTCTTCTCTATTGCTATTGGACGCTTTTTTTTGGGCATGCATAGAATTATTTATTTTCTCGTCAATGTCACTTTTGGTGAAAACAGCCAATCAAAATCCAGGAGGCGGGTTTACCTCCACTTTGCATGACATCATTCTCCCTCCTCATGTAGAAGCAAAGCAACGTGTTTGTGTTTGCTAAAATCTGTTTTTCCCATTTTTTTTATTTGATCGCCTGTATGACCACGCAGGCGCTCCCAGCTGAGACGCACTCAGGCGTTTTTAATTAGAGCTGAGCCGATGGCGACGTCTCTCTGATCAGAAATAGACTTCTACTCGCCTCTGTGGTGACGGTTAGCGCCTTGTTTCTTCAAGGAAGTATCACAGAGAAAACATGAAAACAGTGCCAGATTATCGAAACAGGTGTCGACTTTTTGTTTTGTATTAAAGTTAAAAATTCAAATATAGAGACAGCCTGTCCAGAATTTTAAATTTTAGTCTAAAGAGCTGGACGAGAACTGACCTCAAGCTCAACGTCAATAAGAATAAAAAACATTTATCGTCCGGTACATGGAAAGAGACGGTCAAATTTAACCTTACTTTAAAACTTGAGATATCTCCAGTGACGGCCTGAAACACTGACTGACAAACACACACACACACACACACACTTTCGTACCATAGCTCATCACAGTTTCAACAATTAATACCAAACATAACCTGATATTGACCCCGCCCACCACTCACTGCCCGATAATAACCCTCCTCAAACTTTTAAAAAAACGGTATTGAATCATAAATCTGTGTGCTTTATGAAACTGCCCATCGTCTGAAAGTGAACCTTAAGAAGACTAAACCTGTGATAGAAGTCTGTGATGGACTACAGATCAGTGACCATGAAGAGGTTTTCACACACGCACTTCTGACAGCACGCCGCTGAAGCTTTCTAACACGTTCAACAAGGTGTAAAGTTTCCCTGTCGGACGTGAGGAGGAGGAGCAAGAAAAGGAGGAGGGGGAAGAAGAGGAGAAGGAAGTGGAGGAGGAGGAGGTGGAGAAGAAGGAGGTGTTAAAAACAGCACAGCAGAAATGTATCCTACACTGAACTGTCATTTTTACCTTTACATCGATGCGTCATCGGGTGTCAACGAATGGTCGTAACGAGATTTAAGTAGCGAGCGAGCAGAAAAGAGCCGCTTCATTACGTGTAGGAAGATCGTAGCCATCACACCTCTTCATTTTGTTAAATACTTCCTGCTGAGTTCGACTCACCACGACTTCACCTGGACATTTTACAAAGGAGCTGCCGGGAAAAGTTCAGGCAGTCGGGTTTTAAAAAATCAACAGTTTAGGATGCCGGCAGCGGAGTGGGTAGTGCGCCCGCCTCGTGAGGAGGTTGTATTCCCCACACACTCTCTCTCTCCTGACTCTGTCCTATCTCTAAATGAAAAATAAAAAACTTATCTTAAAATCGAGAGTTTGCATTTGAACTTGCAGCTCACCGCTGGCATTTTCAGGAGTTTTGTGCATGTGTGAAAACGCCTAAAAAGCCTAAAAGCCTTCTGCATAAATCACTCGCTCATAAATCTCTCAATACTAGTACATGAACATTTTAGTAGAAAAAAAAACCCTCATAACTTGACTCCAGTGTTTCTCAGGGTTTTGTCTACATGTTTCACCGACCTTTGGTAGCAAAAAAAAAAAACTCAAAATGTTTAAGCCTGAGGTTGTTTCAGAAATGTCACGATCCATCTCAGCTGTGACCAAGTCGTCAGTGTGCAGGCTTTTGTTTTTGACAAAGTTACAGAAGAACTCTGGGAAATGGAGTTCCTTCATTCAGTAGTAAGACCCGTAGGTTTCTCCAGTGAGAAGAACGCATCCGTCGTCACACGAGAGGAACACAAAGAACAACCACTAACTCTATCGGCCAGTTCAGCTTTGAGTGATCACGGCCATTTAGCACCATCGGCTCGTGTGTGTGCGTGTGCTCATAGTGGCCCCCCATGGCGAAAGGTTAGGCATTGGCTATAGTGTCCAGTTCCAACCCTGTTTGTCAGTAGCAGTGGTGCATCATGGGATTGGGTGGCTCCTGGTGTGTGTGTTTGTGTTTACAGAGGTGTAGGATGTCGAGTGTGACGTGAGAGCGGTGTCATGTTGCGTTTGTCTACTTGGATGTCTGAGCAGCGAAGACTTTCTTGCCCCGAGTATGGACTCTCAGGTAACGTTATAACGATCAATGAGGACACACAGGTCCATGTCCTTGAATTATTTGTGAATTAAGGAGATTCAGTGGCTTTACGTTTTGAATGGAAACTAATATTCCACAGGTCGATCGCAGTTTAACGTTCGCTCATCTTCATCCATGTGTGGTCATGTTCATGCATTTCCTAATAGTTTTGCAACAACCTTATGCTACAATAAGTAAGGCGGAGTCTGAGCATAAGGCCCAATCAATGTCAGTTTTGGGGAAATGTTTATCACTTATTGACGTATCTTTGACTAGAAAGTGGATCAGTGTTGAATCAATAAAACGCTGTTCTCGGGGAGTCTAATGTTAGTTTGTTTAAGAAATATCAATTTAAGACTGGTTTACCATGAACGACCTGAAAGTCTGAATTCAGGGCAAGAATGCTCCATTAATTTATTTAACTTTTATTATATTGTGACTAAACGAGCATGTCTAACAGCAGGTAGTTGCTGATGGTTGATATCTGTGTTGTGCTTGTTTTTAAACAGCTCAGTGTACAGCAGTGGCTCCTTAACAAATTCACCTCTAAAAAACGATCTTTGTCAAATAATCATTACATTTAAAGAGATTATTCCTCTCATATTGATGCATTTTATCTCAGGCTGTGTTAAGATTACATTTTTAATCTCATGTTTGACATTTTATTATTTTGCATTTAAGAATAAAAATAAGTTAGGCTTTTATTTTGAAATTTTGTCCCATCTTCAGCTTAGAGTAATTTACTTGCTGTGTGCTTTTATTTTGAAATACAGTAAGGCCCTTCCTGTAGATAGAAGGTGAGGACATGAAGTTAAGCTCAGAAACAGGAAGTGGTTAGGGATCCTAAACTGACGTCAAACAGCTCAAAGGAACGGTAACAAAGGTCAATGTGTGATGTCATCAGGTCAATGTGTGATGTCATCAGGTCAATGTGTGATGTCATAAGGTGGATATTACTTTTGACTCGTCAGCTGAGCTGTCTGAGAGTTTGTTTAAGTGAAATGAGACATTCAAAGATGCAGCAGTGTCCTTTTACATGACTGAGACTACAGGGAGACACTGAGGACGACTATCTACGGAGAGCCTGAAGGGACAAAATAGCATGAGATGAAAAAAAATGAATCCATTAATTTCAGACCTTAGTTCATCCGATTACCTCGTTAATGCTGGCGGCCTTAAACTTCATATAGCTCTGATAGACATAGAGACTCAGTAGTTTAAAATAATTTAGTTCTTAGATCTTTCCTTCTCTTCCATCTCGTGATTACCTACGGGGTCGGGCAGTAGAAAAATACGTTTTAGCTGCTTCTGTGATTTGTGAATGAAACATGAATTTTGTTACCATCCATTACGATGTGATGGGAGATAAACCGTTAACGTCTGATAAGTAAATATTCATGTATTGAAACGTGTGCACAGGCGGCTCTGTGAGTTTATATCACCCTGTTTGTTTAGTGTTCTGTATTTGTGCGCACTTTGACAGAGCTCGTGTCATCTCCCTGTTCGAGTGGTGTTCTTTTTTTTTTTCACAGTACTGCGATTTAAAGCGAGAGCGCACACTGACGTCCCCTCAGTGATGCGTCTCCAGCTCCACCACCGTCCACTCGCCCTGCGGGGAGCTCCCAGTGGCCTCTGGGGAGAAACTACTGACGGAGGTGACGGTGGCAGAGGGCGGGGTGAGGGGAGGCAGCAGGCTGGGCCACAGGCTGCTCTCCAGCGGGCTCAGAGTTCCTCCCGCTCGTCCCGGCAGCAGCAGCAGGGACGAGCAGCCGTCTCTGTTCAGCATCAGAGTCTGATTGATCAGCTGCTGCACGATGTCCACTTTCTTCCCCCAGTCCAGATCCAGGGGTGGAGGCCGCTCGGGAGACTCAGGGGGGAGAGAGAGGGGGCTGTCTCCGTCCTGGGAGTCGTTGCTGGGTGTCTGAGGGGAGTCTGGGCGAGGAGGAGGAGGAGGGTCCTCTGTGGACACTACAGAGTCCTCATGTTTCTCTTCATCTTTTTTCAACTTTTCACAGGCGTCGTCCTTCTCCGTCTTGTTCTCCGTCTCTTGCTTGCTCTGTTTCTTCTTCTTGGTGTGCTTGAGCTCCTTTATTCCCTCGTCTTCACCTTCCTCTTCATCGGTGTTCTCCAGAGCTTCATAGATGGTGCACAGGCCAGAGGACGGCGACAGCACCACCGTCTGCCCCTTGTTGGACTCCTGCAGCTCCTGTTGCCACTGCATGATCTGCTGCCTCTGCTTCAGCTCCTCTTGTTGCTGCTGCAGCTGCAGCTCCAGATCTCTCCTCTGCTTCAGCTCCTCTTCTTTTCTCACTTTTTCCTCCTCCTCCTCCTTCTTTTTCGCCGCCTCCACCTGCTCTCGCACCTTTCTCTCCATCTCCTCCTTATTCCTTTTTATTTCTTCTTCAGCCTCCTCCTTCTTCTTCCTCTGCTCCTCCTCCTCCCTCGTCTTCCTCTCCTGCTCCGCCTCCTCCAGCGGCCTGCTCTGCTGCTCCCGGCGGTGCTGCATCTCCAGCAGCTGCTTCTGGTGCTGCTCCAGCCTGCGGAGCTGCGGGCTCAGCGCTTGCCGCCCGAGGCTCCTCGGCGGGAGGTCGGCGCAGGTCAGCTTCGGCGGGGGGGCCGCGGCTGCCGTGTGAGGTTTGATGATGTCGCAGTAGGTTCTGGGGTACGATGCGTGATCGCGGCGGTGAGGGTGCGGCAGTGCAGTGAAGCCTGTGTGTGAGAGGAAGCGGGGAAGGAAGATTACAGTCGCGTGAGGTTTATAAAACAGGTCACAGGCAGCAGTGCAGTGTGAGTACAAGCAGAAGGGGAGAGGGGAAGGGGAAACGCCTTCAGAGGCTCATACTCAGTAAAGGAAGAGAGGAAGTATTTTTGAAGCCAAGCCCAAGCTGCAGCAGATATTATATTTTAGTGGCAGTGGGACATTGTTGAAAAAAGGTGCAGCAGTGACAAACAGACAGCATCTGTGTATAAACAGTGAACACATCAGGAAATAATAAACCCAAGGTGAGGTGACTGGGGGTGGTGGTTTAAAAAAAATTGTGCAGAGAGCAAAATGTGCATACTTATAGATTTAAATCTCATGTTTTTAAAATCTGCAAAAGAATGATTTTTGTGCAAAAAAAAAGCAGCCAGCTTCCTGTATATGCAATCACTATAAACCATGGTGAGACATACCTAACCACAGACAAGCTTAGTGCAACTCCAACAACAGTCGTCACCCGTGAGTGGAGTGTGTCGTTAGTCAATCAGTGATGCATGCAGAAGCTCCACATGCATTTAAAGTCATCCAGCAACACAAGAAAACTGAAGTAGCAGCTCTTGCCTTTAGAAGGAATCAAAGTCGATGATAAGCTTTTGTTCTAATCAGGCTGACCCTGAACTGAAGTATCCAAAAGGAAATGTAATGAAGTTTGTGCAACAGTGACATCATGCATTAAGTTGACATTATTACAGAGCTGTGGATCAGTGCAGCGAGAACGCTTTGAAAAACAAAAAAAGGCAGAAGAGGAGGGACGCCCACAGTGGACTGGAGGGAGATTAAAGTAGCAGAATAAGAAGGAGCACGTGGTTCGGTTCTTGCAGCTCAACGATGAGTCGTCTTTGCAGCTTCAGATGTCGAAAGGCCGATCCATGGGAGAGAAGTTCTGGTGGAGGGGGAAGACTGCAGAGTCCATCCAGAGTGCTCGTGTTTCTCAGACAAGTCGAGGTAGCGTCTCCACTGATTGTTTAAAATGTAACAGACTTGTGTGAGATTCTGTGTGTGTGTGTGTGTTTCAGGAGTAAAAATAACGAGAGACTGTTGAAGTTAAAATCGTTATCGTCTCTCGTAAGGTGCTGCACGTTTGTGACACCTTGAAGTGTCAGAAAACTTGCACAGAGATCCGATGGATCATAAGTAGGCCTTACACGCTCCTCCAGCATGCCCCCTTTTCAATAAAACTGTAGGATCAGAGAGGTCATGGTAAAAAATCTAATCTTTATTTTAAGTTTTAAGGGTCCAAAAGATGGATGAACACAAGAGAAAGCTAGGTTACAATTTAAAGTGCAAGAAGAGATGAGGAGTGATCGGGGGTTAAGGACAGAATCACACAGGAAAACACAATGAAAACTCTTTTTCAGTTAACACTCGAGTTCAGTAAAAAGTCGGATAAATACATGAAAACATGGTCAACACTTCATTCCGTTTTGCTTTTAGCTATGCATCATCGTTTTCCCTTTTTTTTTTTTAAAGAGCTGTAAACAGACAAGTCAAATCAAATTCCAGTCCAGGTTTACATCATCGTTTTGTGTTAAATAAAACAGAAACCAAAACCCAGGCACGCTCACGCATTGAGAGTAAATAGTAGCTATTGCACATACAGGAATTTAAGCCGTATACTCGTCATGGAAATGTGATATCAGAGGGAAGTGCCACTGCTGTCCTCTTTATTTTTCCCTTTTTTTGCTCTCTGTGTATTTATTTATTTATTTATTTTTTAAGTCCACCCCCAGAGATTTCAGGACAAACACGGGAGGACGAGAACTACAACAGGAAGACATTTTGGGGACGTTGGATCAAGGCCAGAGGGAGTTAAGGGACGTTACTTTTGGGGCGGTTAGGGAGATGATGAACTATACGTTACCTGCGTAAGAGTTCTCAGTCTTTTCACAGATAGCAGAATAGTAAGGAGGCTGGATGTCTTCGGGGTTTTCTTCTGTTTGCTGCATAGTGATGGGAGTGGATGAAGGCTCCAGGGCTTCCTCCTCTTCCTCTCTGACATGCTCAGCCGACTCTGCTTCCTGTTTCCCGCACTCGATGTACTGATGCTCTGCGAGGGACGGCGCCGCGGCAGGCTGTGGGATCAGAAATGGCTCTTTCGCCTCCTCGGGTAGCTCCTCCAGGGAGAAGATGCCCGGGCTTTTGACGCAGCTCTCCCCCGTGGACTGGGCGTTGGAGTTTGAAGCCGTGGTCATGGTGTCGAAGCCGTAAGACGCCAGGGATGTAGCCGAAGGCGGGGTTATGTCTTCGACTGCGCAGGCGCTCACTTCAGCCTCCTCCCCTTCCTCCACGACGGACAGGCAGCGGCGGGTCGCGGCCTGACTGTCAAAGATTATATTCGCCACTGCCGGGGTCTCCAATGAATCCTCCAGCTGAGCCTCTCCCTCTGTGTCGCTGGCTTCATCTTCAGTTACCGACGACGACGAGGGGTTTGAGGTGGGGGCGGTTGCGGGGCCTCCTAGGACTTCATCTGCGGGCAGGGTCTCCGCCTCAGCTTCCTCCTCTTCCTCCTGGTCTCCTTCCTCCTGATAGTCCAGGTCGGGCTGTGGGGAAAGCCCTGCAACCAGTGCATCTTGGGGGCGGAGCTTCACAGGGTCAGCCAGCTCCTCAGGTGTGCTGGTCTCGCTGCTCAGGGTGCTTGACAGAGACATCCCAGCGGCAGGAGGCAGGGTCAGCAAGGGTGCAGGGCTGGACTGATCCATGTACATTCTGGCCTCTAGATTTTCTGGCTCAACAGAGGACTGATGGGGAGCTTCTTCAGAACCAAAAGGACCAGAGCTGAGTTCTAGCCAGGCCTGGGCTGGGGCCTGAGTTGGGGTTTCTGAGTCTGCTTGCCAGGGGTCTGCCAAAGGGCTTGCTGCAGCCGCTCCTGCTGCCTGGGAGACGTTTTCCAGAACCTGCTGTGGCTGCAGAGGTTCTGCCCAGTGATCAGCGAAGGGGTTTGGTTGGTCCCACTGAGCGGCGGGGGCGGATGGCAGTACGGGAGGCGGCGGCGGCTCGGCCACTCTGTTCAAGTTGTCAAGCCGTTCGTCTTCAGCGAAGTCGTCCTCGTCTGCGTTCCCGTAGCTCTCCAGCCCGCTCTCTGTCACGCCCTCACTGGCCATCTCCACATCTTCATCGTCCTCTTCCTCATCCACGTCATTGTCGTGCCTGGGTCTCTGCGGTTCATCGGCACGCTCTGAGCCCACATCCATGTCACACACCCGATCGTCGTCGTCGTCCTCTTCCTCGTCCTCGTCAAAGTCGTTAACCGGAATGTCGGGAACTTTCTCAAAGTCAGGTGACCCCGCAGAGGCTCCTTCCATGTCGATCGCTCCCTTCAGGCTGCCGTCTCCCAGATCGTCCATGCTCTCTGTGCCCTCCAGGACGCCGGGGGCGCTCAGTTCAGACGCACCCTGCTGACTGCCACTCACTTCCTCAGAGTCCAGCTCGGACAGCAGGGCGCCGCTGGCTCTCCAAGCAGACCCTCTGACCAGTCCAGCCGAGCCGGGGCGAGACTCCTCTGTGGGCTGCGTGGTTCCACTCATTTCAGACACGGACACCTGCTGGCTCCCCCCCTGCTCCTCCTCATCCTCCTCCTCATTAAGATTACTTTGAGGAGGTAACTGAGTGAGGGGACTTTCCGTTACTGGAGGGGCTTGAGAGATGGAAGGGGTTTGGTCTGTAAACGGGTTCACAGACTCCTTCTGGAGGTCTGAAGAGGAGGCCACTGGTGGTACTGCAGGATCAGCTGGAGCGGGGATCTGCTCCTGTGTTGTTTGTAAGGGAGCATTGCTTTCAGGCTGCTCCTGGGGGGAAGTTGTTTGTGTCGGGACGAGGCTTTCTGGAGGAGCGGCGGCAGCTGCATGGCTTTGAACAGTCTCTTCAGGTTCCACATCCGGTGTGGTATCCTGGGCCAAGACTGGGAGCGAGACCTCCTCTAGTGCAGGTGCCACAAGTGATGATTCTTGTGGAGGGGACTCTGCAGTCTCAGATTGAGATTCTGCTAGCACAATCGCTGCTGTGGCAGCTGCTACTGTTGCTACTGATGCTACCGCTGCGTTATCAGCGTGCTGTGTTTCCACAGCAGGCGTGGTGGTATTTGAAACCCCAGTCTTCTTTGCGGCAGTGAACGGGGGGACAGCCTGAGTTGGTTTGGCACCGCGTTTGGACAGAGCGGCGCTGCTGTTTGCAGGTTTGTTGACTGGAGAAGCAGGTGGGGTTCGGCCAATCGGAGGTCTGTTGAGGGCAGGTAATCGAGCAGCAGCCGCAGGTTTCTTTGCGGGAGCAGATTTAGCGGGCGGTTGGGCTTTGGTTTGCGACACCTTGGTTTCTGCTGCCTTTGCGGTCGTTGACAGTTTAGAGGCAGAGTTCTGCTTCATGGTGGTGGTGGCGGTGGTGGGTTTAGAGGATTCTGTTTTTTTGGTAGCGGAGGATGTTGTAGATATTGAAGGTTTCTTTGCCACTGCAGCAGGAGGTGGTCGACTGACATCTGTGGAAAAAATGAAAAACAGTGATCATCAGCTCACCCGTCATGTGGCTCAAAAATAAAGCCTCATTTTGAAAATCAACAACTATGTTTCCAGTTCAGATTTACAGTTTTTAACCAAAGCCTCCTTAAACACAGTCTCTAGCTTCTAACCTTTCTTAGCAGCAGCAGCAGTTTTGGGCAGCTGTGCTGTTGTGGTCCTGCCAGTAGAGGGTGCTGTAGTAGCTCTAGAAGCGGCGGTTTTGGCAGATGCGGTGGTGGAGGGCTTGCTGGTTACAGATGAAGCAGGCCTGGATGTGGTGGTGGAGGCAAGTCGAGATGTTGGGGGAGCTGTAGCAGGCCTGGAAGAGAAATAAAAAATTTACATGTTGAGATGACGACAAAAAACAAACCAAACACATTTTGAAGCTGATGTGTTCTGTTTCAATTCACTGCAATGATCCCTCCCTGCTATATGTCATCATTAAGAAACAGAACATGTCATTCTTAGACATAAACATATTCCTCACTCAGGTAGTCGTGATCTGCATGATGGACGGTTTATATAACCTCAGACTGGATCAAGAAAAGCAGAGCTACTGTCTTTTATGCTAATATAGGGAACTGAGCATGCTTTTAAGAAAAAAGGGAATGTGTTATTTACGATCACATTTCAAATCCAATACATCATAATGTCGTCCAATGGTAGCATCTCTTATTCAGAGTATAAAAGATCTGATCATGACTTCAGACGGCCTGCCTCGTCGTGCATTTACAGCATAAATAAATGACCTGTCCTAATGTAAACCACAAAATCAATTCCAACAATGGGAAGCCATTAACGCAGCACCATCCATCTATTGCCACACTGTAATGATTCCTTTGTTTCACAATCACTTCCACGAGGCGAGGACAGGGTGCAGGGAGGGGGAGGGGGGAACAAAATGTAAAGATGGAACAGGAATGAAAAGGTGCACAAGGGGAAGAGAAAGGTAAAGCAGAGGTGATGAGGGGTGAAGTGAAAAACTGTGACAGGAGGAGAGGGGGGGGGGGGGGGGGAGTTGAGTGAGCCGAGGGTGCTAAATGTGGAACTGAATAGTTAAAAAGAAAATAAACTAAAAAGGAGAGGAAACAGAAACATGGTTCAAACAATGAGCGAGTGCAGGAGGAGGGGAGTCCGTTTGGAGGAGTCTTGAAGTGACGCAGCACTTTTTCTCTCAGCACAACTGCATATACAAAATCCTAAGATCAGTGCAACATCCACCTCTCTTCTTCAAGGAGACAAGACAAAGGATTCTACATGTGCTCCGCCCTAGTAGCCTGCAGACATACCGTGTAGTCAAAGTAATATATTATCGTTCTTTGTTTCACTTAAAGGTATAATATGCAGCACTTTAAACATGAATACGGCAGATATCAAATAATATCCTCACTGAGTTATGTCTTTCTAATAAAGACAAGAATGAAGTCAAACTCCCTCTAAGCTTGTTGTTCTCAGCTCTGTGTTTACACAGGACAGGACAGCGCCTCCTTTCAGTTCGCTCAGAGGCTCAAATATGTTTCATTCACCTGAACATCCATTCAGAACTGTTGTGCAATAATGATGATCGTCATTCATTCATAATTTGATTTTTATCCCCCGATTACGGTCACAACCTTCCCAGTGTTACGGTCTAAGTGAGTGACACGCCCCCTGCACACAAGATGATGATTTTTCAGTGATATTTATGGTCTTGGTCTCGCCCTGCCTTGGTCTTGGTCTTGACTGTCTCAATCCCTAAAGGTCTTGGTCTTGACTCGATCCCTAAATGTCTTGGTCTTGACTCGGTCTTGATCCCTAAATGTCTTGGTCTTGACTCGGTCTTGATCCCTAAATGTCTTGGTCTTGACTCGGTCTTGATCCCTAAATGTTTTGGTCTTGACTCGGTTTTGATCCGATCCCTAAATGTCTTGGTCTTGTCTCCGTCTGGGAGAACTCTGGTCTTGGGTATGTCATGGTCTCGGTTAGTGTGTTCTTGACTACAACACTACTTGTCAGTGTCCTCTGTGCATCAGACTTGTCAGTGCAGTGATATGATGAGCAGTAACCTACATAAGTACTGAATGTGTCTTGCACTTTGCACTGTGAAATCAGGCTACAGGAATGTTATGTATTCTGAGCTTTGATGCCCCGCTGCCTTGGCTAGCCTTCAAACAAAGTCAGCCGGTTAAATGAGCGAGTCGTGGGCTGCAGGCGTTGCAAAGCCCTCGTTTCCACCGTTGAACATTGACGGGTATAAAACAACACAAAACCTCAGCGCTTCAAACCAATGTGTTTGACATGCGATTCTAATAAAACGAAAATCCCTCTCCCAACAACAAGAACTCTGCAACCCTGACACAAATGACCACGACCTTTATTATGTCTCCTTCTGCAGTAGCTTGGACATGAACTGACAAAGACACACTGCCCGGCTCTCAGCAGAGTAGCATGCATGCACACGGATGCCGCTCCCACATTACAATAACCATCACAATGACCGTTTGTTTCCCTAAGATCAGAAAACCACATCCCGAGTGTGGACTCGTAGGGGGGGGGAATTGTAATTGGCTGCCGTCAGAAAGAAGATTTGGGTTGTGATGTAAATCTCAGCCCGCATCCCAGAAACTGAAAAGTGTGTCAGACATAACGATGAAGCTGCCCTGAGCAAATGTTTGATAATGATGAACAACAGAAGAAAAATAAACAAGTTTTCATATGCAAACATGAATCGCCAGAGACTCGCTTACAGCAAAGACGCAAGGCGGACAGAACTGAGTGAGTGAACTCCGAGGGAAGGCTGCAATTAGACCGAGACAGAAATGAAGACAAGCATTAAGGAATGGGAATAAAAAGGGTAAGGGGAGGTCACAGACACAATATAACCCCGAAAGCCCTGCCTCCTCTGTTTAATGATGAGTCACAGCTCAAAGATTTGATCCACAGAGAGGAGCAGAGAGAGAGCCACTAATGTCTGTACTCCACACATGGCCTGTGGTTCTGTTGTTGGGAGTATTTGTATGGATTACATCTCCTGCAAACAGACGGATGAAATCAATACAAATCGCCGTTCAAAAGGCAGGAAGAGAGGCACTAAAACAGACATCTACTACAGGGTTTTTAATGACCACACACAAGAGGTCTTCTTCAGAGCAGAGGTCAGCATGAGGGCAGGTTACTGATACTGCTTTACAGTCCGTGTTCATAAATGTTGACCACAGAGCCAGGATATTAAAATGCTGAGCAGCTGCAACATCTATTTGGACAAATCTCAGTGTATAAACATGAGCCGGGGGAGCTTTGGTAAAGCCACACCTACTCCCCCCCATCCATTCATCCGAGGCAGGAAATCCCCATTAACATCCACATCTCACATGTTCACGGACTGGTTCAAAAACAGTTCTGGTATAAATAAATAGCTCATATCTTTATTGTAAACGGGTTAATCTTTTTTATAACTCATCCGGTTGGATTATATTAAAGGCAAAGACTCAGAAGCAAATATGCATAATTAGGGGCGTGGCTGATTAGACTGATGGGCAGACATGTTGTAGCCATTTGCAAGGACGCATCAGGCTCGCCTTAACTCGACCTCTTTGCCCGTTTTCTAGATTGATCAAAGTTAGGTGGAGAAAGCACAATGTCCATGTTTTCTATTCATGCATGCTGTGAAGCCCCTGCTGTGTCT
This sequence comes from Labrus mixtus, assembly GCF_963584025.1. NCBI lineage: Eukaryota > Metazoa > Chordata > Actinopteri > Labriformes > Labridae > Labrus > Labrus mixtus. Next base: position 33,039,392 of record NC_083613.1, on the reverse strand, counting down.
TTCCACGTCGTGCTTCAGCTGCACCATAACACAAAGTGAAGTCACACACAGGAGGGACACCAATATCACACCGTCGCAAGAATCAATACCAAAGTAACAAAGGCGTAATGACGGCGGAGCTTCCTTACAGCGCTGTTGCAGAACATCAATCTGAACAGGGCTTATGATTCAGCCTCCCTCTCTTCTTTTTGTTTACGGAGGCCAGAGTCCCTCGGCATACTCGTTCCTGTCCTGAAGATTACATTATTCTGTTTTAATCAAGCCATAAAGAAAGAGGACAGCTTGGCCTGGGAGGTTCTCTTCATCGCTGCTGCAGTGTGTGTGCTCCCCCTACAAATAAAAAAGGCAGTCTCTCTTTCAGCACACATTCTTCTTCTGTGCTTGCTCTTTCCCCCCCTCATCAGCTTTTTCAAGGATCCCCTCCAGGACAACAAGCGGAAAATGGAGCACCCGATCATTTCCTTGTTTGGTTTGTATACCGTCCAAAAACCAGCCACTTTACTCTGCCTTGTAGACGAGCACACATTCCTAAGGTGTGTGTGTCGGGGGCCTACAGTTATCTCCTTGACAATGAAGAGAGAGGGAGTGTTTGGATGAAGTGTTGCAGCCTAGCAATAGCATCGCAGACATTGCTGGTTCCCGGGCACACACGCTGTCACTGTGATGGATGCCACAGGGTTATTCTGTTGGGACAGTAATCCTGCTCCCTGCCAAGACTGCTGGGAAATATGACGATTTTATCCCCAAGGGGACGACACAGGAGGTATCGGGAAACGAGACGCAGAATTCTACTTCGTAGCTGATTGTTTTTTTTAAATAATGACTGAAAGTGTTCAATGAGGGCCCAAAAAATATCCATAAGCTATTGACTCTCAGACAATTAATCATATAGCAGATGCTTCAGCACCATGAAGGCATAAGCGCTGTCCTTCTCATGTTTCACAACTACACCCTGAATGTTTTAGTCTCTGTACACAGCGAAGTGATGAATGGGTGAGAAAGACGAGGACGACTGGGTGGACGAGGGCTGGAGGAGATCCTGGCCAAAAGCCCAGAAATTAAACATGCACAGACAGACGGCAGTTAAAAGTGACGAGGGAGATAGAGAGAGGGGGTTGCGTTGGACAAAGACAGATCGCTCCGTGCAAGGACACCATAACCCATCGTTGGCCGAGAGTGGAGCAGAACAGGTGCCAGATTTTAAAACATTAAGCTTCTCTTCTCCAGTTATCGGGGGAGACATCCTCCTGTCATTCAGATGGATTGTGAATCTACTCAGGCATGAATTTCTCAAACTAAGAAACCGCCCTGACACATTGTTTGTTCAGCTACGATCCAGCATTTCCCCTCCCTCTCCTCACTGACTCATATTTTACATGTTCGTCATCTTCCAAAGGATGTCTCGTGCAAAACACAAAGTAGTCAAAATTCTTTAATTTAACTCATCTAAACACGGGATCGGGATTGCAGAGTGTGGCTAACGTTAGCGGTGCTAGCACCCCCAGCCACCGGTCCTCCTTGGAGGTAAACATCCACATGCCTGAGCTGGTTACTCGCTTAACCTGATACAGCCTGCAGATGACTTGGGGCGGCTCTGGCTCAGTGGTCGTTTCGGTCATCTCTCAACTGGAAGGTTTGGGGTTAGATCCCCAAATCCTGCAGCCCCATGTACAATGTGGCATGACACTTAACCTCAAGTTGCTCCTGCTGCTTGGCCAGCAGCGTATAAATGTGCATGAATGGATTCGTTAATACCGATGGACTCTTTACTCAGCAGCCTCTACCATCAATGTCTGAATGTGTAGGTGTGACCTGCGGTGTAAAAGCACTCCGAGTAGCCAGAAGACTGCGTTATACGCTATACAAGCTCAAATCCATTTAACAATTAGCTTAAATTCAATTTTCTACATCTGAATACTGCCAACTGCGCTATGAGACGCCATTCGTCCACTGTACTGGTGTGCATCCAGGTTGTAGAGCAAAATGGCAGCGAGGGGAAATTCAGTTTTACTCTGTTTAATGAACCTGCTACACAAACCTAGGCCGAAATACACACACGTGCACGAACAGGATCCTGTGGACATGAACTAATGGAGAGGTCTCAGAGTGAGGGGGCTGCCCACAGCGAGCGCTCCAGAGCAGTTTTGGGATTCGGTGCCTTGTTCAAGGGCACCTCGGCAGTGCTCAGGAAGTGGACTGGCACCTCTCCAGCTACCAGGCCAATTTCCGGACTTGGTCTGTGACGGGACCTGAACCGGCGACCCTCCGATTCCCAACCCAAGTCCCTACAGACTGAGCTACTGCCGCCCCAATTAACAAGAGCTACAGCCCCTGCTAGTGACTGTTTACAGCTTGTACAAAACTAGCAAGGTTGAAGACATCTAATCGCTTTGTTGCCGCATTACGAATATTCCTTTAGCAAGTGTTTATAGTTTAAAGCCATCTCCAGAGCATATGTCACCTTAAGCTTGATAAAGCTCCGGTAGTTTTCATTCCTCCCTTTGTGCAAAACAATATAAACACTTCATATCAGAGTAGAACTTTTTGTCTGTGCTGGGACCTCAGTTTGTCTACATGAAAGAATCGCCTGCGGAAACATGCAAGGAAAATGTTAATGTGTGTTCCTGCGACAGTTTGGGCAACAATGACTCCTGTTGTCTCAGATGTGTGACAAACAATACAGCAGGGCTGGGATTACAAGGCAGAGGCTATTGTGTTCCAGCTAAAGCACCTCCCTTGGTAGTCTGCCAAATACTATCAAACCTTAAACTCTGACACCAACCAGCTGAAGCAACGCATGCAACAGTGACCGCCAGAGAGCCAGCACGAGCCCCAACACGGTCTGAAAGGCACACCGCTACTACTACTGCTGCCACACAAAGGATGAGCACGCCACTGACTTCACCGAGGCACGCAGGTGGCATGAAAAGCAACACATTATCTGTCACGGGGTCAGACACCTGCCGCTGCTCTCCTGTTGTCCTCTGTGAGTCTCAGACCGAGAGGCGCGTGCCTGATGTCGTGTCCTGGGGAAAAAGGTCAGGGAACATTCACATAAAGGATGATGTGCTGCTGTAATCAGACTCCTACATTTGAAACGCCTCGTCTGATTAATTCAGAGGAAGGACACACACACACACACACACACACACACACAAACACACACACGGATAGAAGGAGACACCATTCATTACTGATCTCCAGAGCTGAAACAACTGTTTGTTTTTATTTTGAAGATTTATTTTGTGCATTTATTGGAGAGATAGGACAGATGATAAGAGTCAGAGAGCGAGAGAGAGTCAGTCAGAGAGAAAGAGAGAGTCAGACAGAGGAAGAGAGAGTCAGTCAGAGAGAGAAAGAGAGAGTCAGACAGAGGAAGAGAGAGTCAGTCAGAGAGAGAAAGAGAGAGTCAAAGAGAGAGTCAGAGACAGTCAGAGAGAAAGAGAGAGTCAGACAGAGGAAGAGAGAGTCAGTCAGAGAGAGAAAGAGAGAGTCAGACAGAGGAAGAGAGAGTCAGTCAGAGAGAGAAAGAGAGAGTCAAAGAGAGAGTCAGAGAGAGTCAGACAGAGAAAGAGAGACAGTCAGAGAGAAAGAGAGAGTCAGACAGAGGAAGAGAGAGTCAGTCAGAGAGAGAAAGAGAGAGTCAAAGAGAGAGTCAGAGAGAGTCAGACAGAGAAAGAGAAAGAGAGAGAGTCAGAGAGAGGAAGAGAGAGTCAGTCAGAGAGAGAAAGAGAGAGTCAAAGAGAGAGTCAGAGAGAGAGTCAGACAGAGAGAAAGAGAGAGAGTCAGAGAGAGAGTCAGACAGAGTCAGACAGAGAGAAAGAGAGAGAGAGTCAAAGAGAGAGAGAGTCAGACAGAGGAAGAGAAAGAGAGAGTCAGAGAGAGTCAGAGAGAGAGAGAGTCAGAGAGAGAGTCAGAGAGAAAGAGAAAGAGAGAGTCAGAGAGAGAGAGAGTCAGAGAGAGAGTCAGACAGAGAGAAAGAGAGAGAGTCAGAGAGAGAGTCAGACAGAGGAAGAGAGAGTCAGAGAGAGAGAGAGGTGAATAACATGCACAGGCAGCCTACTTCAAGCTACAGCGTCTGAACAATGGGTAAGCAAACTCGCCACTCGTCCACCAGCGCCCCCTAAAACAGCTGTTCACCAGTACCAGCTTCACAAGTGTGCACATTTACCGCTTTACTCTTCTATACAACGGCAAATCTATGTATTTTTTTTAGCATTTTGTAAGAGTTGCCAATCCCATTTTCTGATATTTTACAGATAAATCAATAAATGAGTACTTCAGGAATTAAAAGAAAAATCTACAATAACTTATTTTCTTTTTTCTCAGAGCAAAGAGAGAATGCAATGATCCTGAGAAACACAATGACGCAGCACAGGGCAGCACATTACTCCTTTATTTAATAAATTATCATCAAGAGGGGAGACAAGTGGAGAGAGAATCTAATTACGCCTCTCCGGACAGAACACCACTTCCTGTGGTGAGATGTCAAAGTGAAGCGGTCAAATGGATTGGACTTTCTAACAGAGGCTGGATCCAGACAAACCTCTCCCATTAATAAAGTTAAAGCTCATATTCAAACAAATGTAAAAACAATGGAAAGCAGCAAACAAAGCTCTGGAGAAGTGAAGATAAAACATTTAGAGCTCTCTATGCTTGTATTTCCGCCTGTGCGAGTTAGCACTGTCAATTTTTGAAAATTAACTTCAAACAAGTGTAGAATATGACTCGTAATGTTTGAACCACAACAATTACTGTCTTCATTTAGTGAGGTCATTAGTGCAGGAAATGGTCAAGCAACGCTGAGAGCGCCGACCACATCCCTTCTGTACATGCTCCAAACGATGCCACCAGATAATTACCAGCAGAAAATTCTGTTTTTTTACAAACATAAGATTTGGTAACCAAAGAGGTCAGTATGAGAACAGGTCTTTGTAAAGGTCCAGTCCAGCTAGAGCACTCTCTATCCACACCAGCAGCTCAGCGTGAGGGGATTATGACTCAAGTCAATAGCTCTCAGCCCTGGGGGAGTGGGGCCGGTTTCTACCCGGGGGTCTGTTTGGGGACAAAGCACTACTTCTTCAGTATCACTGCCTCCATTAAGGCCCTATTCCTATCAACATGACTCACACTCTTGAAACGAAATTTGACTCAATAACGACCCAAAGCCCGACAATGGACATCGTTCTCCGCTGCTCTCTTTTCAGCGCTTCAAGACAGAAAAAGAAAGTCGGCCTCTCCCGCGGTTTGTAAATACAAAGTTCCCGAGAGAGGGGGAGACGTGTGTAAAAGCCGGACACAAACAATGCAGAATGTAAGAGCAAGGGGGTGTTATTGTTAGTGAAATAAAATACTTTTATCAAACACATCACTTTGTTCCAGTGTCTCTGTGTTGGCACTATGTGATCCAGTGTCACGTTTGTGATAGGCAGGCGTACCTGGTGGTCTTTGCCGCGGCTCCAGCAGCAGGTCTTGTTGTTGTGGTTGAAGTGCTGGGTTTCGGAGCAGTGGAAGACGCTGGTCTGTTGGAAGAAGCTGCAAAAAAAAAAATCAAAGAACATAAGAAACAATACTGCATATAAATCTGAAACATGGCAAAATGATTCGATGTCATCAGATCAGGAAATTGAGAAATTGTAAAAAAAAAATGTATTTGCTGGCCTTTATTTTATGTATTATTTGTAGGCAGTAGTTCCCAGACCGGCACTCCGGTGTGTGTGTGTGTGTGTGCGCGCGCGCGCACGTTTGTGCTGCAATGTATGTGGTGTGTCTCAGCGTGCCCCGTAATGCATGCAGACATGACAGCAGAGAGAGGAGCAGGGAAAGGTAGCTGCAGCTAGGCTACATCAAACGTGCTGAATACTTATAGCATAGTTTTTATGACTTTTTGATAAAACATTTACTTGCCCTGTGGCGGATAGCCCTCTGAAAAGTACTCGCCACACGGAAAATCTAGCGCATTTGGCGCTTTGCGGATGTTAATTTCGGACCCTGCTTGAGACGTTTCTTTAAGTGATGTTTTGTTCACCTGTCGCTTTTTGGTTGCAGTTATTTTTGTACATTACTCTCAGAAGAGAGAGTAAGAATGAAGGATGGCTTACTCCTCGACAGCTAATCTCCAGAAAAGGAAGTTTTTGTCCGTACTCAGCACGATCACACACACACAATGACGTAACAAACGTTTACATTCGTTGGCAACTTATTTTGTCATTGACAATGTGGACTAATCGTTGCACCTCTAAATTTAAGTTTAATTCATGTTGCTTCAACTTTACCTGTGGTTTTGGGTCTAACAGTCTCAGCCACCGGTCTCCTCTTAGGGGTCCCGTTTGCTGTGGTCGGTTTGGTACCATTTGTAGCCGTGGCAGCAGCAGCAGCAGCGGAGGTTGTCCTGGCTGCTCCCACAGGCTTCCTGTCCGGCACTTTAGTTTGGTTCTTGAGCGTTGAGGAAACAGCTGCTACACCCACCGGTCTTTTAGATACAGGCCCCGTTGCTGATGCTTTTGCAGATGTTGATGTTGTTGATTTCTTTGCAGCTGCAGAAACATTATTGGATGATTTGACATCGTTGACTGTGCGCTGGGAGGCCGTTACTGGTCTCGAAGCTCCTGCTGATTTAGCTGTTGGCGGGATTTTAGCCGAGACAGCTTTAGTTTTGGCTTTGGGGTCTGCTGCTACTGCCTTGCCATTGGCCTTCGGAGCTGGTTCAGGTGCTACATCATTTGCAGTCTCCCCTGGTTGTGATGGGGCTTGCTCTGTTGTGATGTCTTGCAATAGGGGGTGCTCTGCTACTGCTGCAGCTTCAGTGGGCTCCGTGGTTTCCATATTAACCCCATCCGGTTTCATCACCTACTCCTAAGGTTTGGATACTGATGTGCTGCTGTTGCTGAGGAGGGTTGGGGACTCTCACTCTTATTGAACAGCCAGTTCTTCCCCCACTTCAGTGTCCTGCACAACAGAAACAAAAAATTACAAGAATAATCATGTTTTCTTTTACCCAACTCGTCCATGCTGCACTTTGCATGAATTCACACAATAAACAAGTCTCTGTCCTCCAAAAGGAAATGCCATTTATGGAAAGGGGCCTCTAAGGAATTTGGGGGAATCTGAAAAAGAGGAAGTGAGCAGTGAGAGACGCCAACAATCCTTTCTCACTCCGCCTGACAGCGAGTAGTCCACTCATGTAACAGAGCTATTATATTAATAATCTCTGTTTCTACATGGACATGAAGAATCTCTACTCGGGGGGGGGGGGGGGGGGGGGGGGGGAGCATGTTGTTGCTAGTTGTTCTAGTCTCTCTATAGTCCAAGCTGTCCTGACCAATCACAGATCAGCAGGATTTGGTGTTTGCAGGAAAAACAGTCCATATGGAAAACAAAAAGCAGACAGATTTAAATCTGTGCAATCGGCTCCTATCTGCGGTATTCTGACTATTATTTTTGTATCTCTACAAAAACAGAAATCTGCACAATCAAACATTTTAACAAATGGCAAATCTGTTTGACGCTGTGTCAGTCAGTAAGCCAATCAGCTTTTAGATGTCCAGACTACCTGAAACGCACCAGAAATGATCGATCCGACCACCATCCAACAAACAAACATTTTAAAAGCAGTTTTCTTCTCCTCTTGAGGACGGACCTGACAAAGCTCGACTTTATTTTACAAATCTGGATGATGTTATTTCAGCTAACTTAATTCCTCTTAATTGAGAGTAAATCACATGGAAGTCTGTTTCTTAAATCAGGCTTATGCGGCTGATATAAATCAGAGTGAAGCCCATTTTTTACCATTATCTACTTTTGAATGGGTTGGACGCTACTCTGGGGATATAATGGACCCAGAAATGACGGCGTTCACGTCTGCAGCTTAAATGCATTTAGTATTTCAACTCCCTACTGGCTGTGTTGCATTTACTCTATTTCAGGTCGCTTTGGATAAAAGTGTCTGCTAAGTGAATTGTAGAAATGCCCCATGGAGAAGGAAGCCTGGGCTGGATGGACTGGATGGATGGAATTACTGAAAAATTGACATCTGTTTCCAGAGGAATTTCTCGTCTTGATTGTCAATGGGTTCTGAGACTGCTGTAGTAATAAAGCACAATGACTGACATAAAAATAAATGAGGAATCCCCGTTAAGATACCACAACTAAAGGAACCTCAGATTGTTCCATTTTCACATTTTATCAGACAGAAATGTAAAAAAAAACTGATGACTGAGCTCCAAATGACTTCCAGCTTCTTGAAATTTAAAGTGGAAAAAGCTGTGGTTTGGATCATTGAAAGCAAAGATCTCCTCACATGACACACACACCACAGAGGAGGAGGAGGAGGAGGAGGAGGAGGAGGAGGAAAACCAGAACTAAATGGCTCATTTATTGGGCTTTTGTCTTCTTCTCTGTTGAGCAGATGCAGATGGTCCTGATCATGTCATTCTGTGACCACTAAACAGAGATTTGCATGCTGGGAGATTCCTTACTTGACAACCCATGAAGCTGTGGTAAAGGACGGGTCGGGAAGAAATGAAATAATCAGGGGAGAATCAAATAAAGGTTTTGAACTCATTAACCTCAATCAGGTTCCCTCTTTCTGTGGCTGAACACCCCCCCCCCCCCCCCCTCCTCCCCCATTCCTTTGCCTCTCTGACCACAGGCAGCTTCCACCCAACCCCCCCTCCCGATCACCCAATAGCCACTTGTTCCTCTCCTCTCCTTGCTCACATCCTCCCCTCCTCCCACAGCTCATAGATCTCATTCACAGATGGTCCAGCCAGCAGAAGCTCTGTATGACCCCCGGAAACAAGCTGTGCAAGAGATGGCCGGAGGAGGAAATGAAAAGAGACTGAGATGGATGGGAAAAGAGATCAATGAGGTAACAAAGCAATGGAACAAAAGAAAAAGCCTTTATCAGGGATGTATTTATACAGTTCAACGATAACAAGAAATGGTCCAACTAGACATGTAAGACTCAGTACAAGGCAGGTAGGTTCAGAGGGCTTTCCGCCACAGGGCAGGTAAATGTTTTACCCAACAGTCATGTATAAACACTATGCTATGAGTGTGGCAGTATGCACGACGCAGTTTGTTTTCAAATTCACCAAAAAGAAGAAGAAGATTAATCTCCACTTGCAGACCGAGTCCGTCCTGCCCACTGTGGATGAATGTGTGATTTCTGAAACTCAACAACGACCCTCTTCCTACTTCCACATCTACTGTGCAGCTCAGAAGATGTACAAGGGTTTTTCAAGCGCCAGGAGCCGTTCAGAAGTACGTCATGTAGCGGTCCACTTCCTTGATTTAGCACGGTTGCTTCACATCTCGCCGTACTCGAGTACACATACACCTCTACAAGCGGACTCTGGCACAGTACTCGAGTACGGTACCAGAGTACTGTGCAAACTGATCAAATAAACTGGACTCAGGGGTCAAGTGTTCTCAGATCTAGGCCCAGTACCCTAATGTGAAACCACCCTTAGATCTAGTAAGATACAGAGGTCATAAAGCCGGATAACTTTAGGTACTTTCCTAATCCTTCATCATCTTGAACCAACAGATTTCAAGACGGTAAAACATGATGTATATTTGCAAAGCAGAATTTTTCCGTTCCAAAGGTCAGAAAGCGTTTGTTTCCTTTGGCAGTTACACATTAACATCTGAGGTCACAGGATGCCGCGGCGCGTTCAGTCAACATCCACAAATGTTGCAGTTTATGTGCTCACATTTACAAGGTGAAATAGTCTCTGTAAGTATCGGTGCTTTGAGGGTTGGATGAAAAACAGCAATGCTTCATTAACCAAAAGAGACAGCTGCATGACGGGGCCAATCCAAGAAAAACTAGTTTGACCAGTTCACCTCGCCACTCAAACGCCCACACCTCTATACACACAGACCCTGAAAGCCTCTGATCTCTTTGTGCAGACTAATCGAGTCCTACCCTTTGGCTCAGCCATGGAAAAGTTACAAGCTGGACTCAGCGGTGTTGCCTTCAAAAGCGTTTCCACTCCTGCTGCTTTTCTGGTTCTCGTCCCGTCTCTCTGGTTACGCGTCACACACAGAAAGGAAGCCGAGTAGGGGAGAGTAACCTGCCAACCAACACAACAGTTTGGACTGTTCCTGTTTTGGGAAAATATCAAGCTTTAAGTGGGGGTCAATTAGCTAATGTGCAGAGCCTTTTGGGATAGTGTTGCGTGAATAAAATCCATTATCATCACTCTATTGATATGAACAGGATGGGTTTGAAGCCATTAGGAAATTGCAGACTGCAACCAAAAGCTGAATTTGCAAATACAAGAACAAATCTGTCTCAGCACTGATTCGAGTGAGTTGCTAGCTCTTTCAGATTTTGATGCTGACAGGTTAGCATGTTAGGATTAAGAGAACATTTACATCAAGGTTGTTACGACACCAGATTTTAAAACTTTGATACGATTCCAGTTTAAATCAATCAAGTACTTGTTCCAACACCACAGCTGCTTAAATACAAGTCCTCTGCACCCAATATTGGGTAATTTCTCATTTTGAATCACAGACAATGCAGGCAAACTGCTGCACAGTGTCTATAATGCATGAATACGTTACTACTGAAACATTGCCTATGTATTTGTGCAGATGATAAAGTGCGCTCTGTCTCCTTTGCTTGCAGCAGCTTTTAGTTATGTGTGAAAATAACGCAGATTGTATCACAAAGACTTGTAGAATCAAAAAGTAGTAGGGCCCGACCGATATGGGATTTTGGAGCCGATATTGAAATTGGTGAGGAGAAAAATACCAAATACTGATATATGCCGATATCTTTCTTTCTTCTTTTATTTATCTAGATATACAAATTTATTGGGTTGATCCTTAAAATGCATTTATCAAACACTTGTGGAAAAGATTTATAATAAAGACAAGATGGTCACTCAACTGGAAAGTAACTGAGCATTTAGTGCATCACCACTTGACACTCTAGAGAGTGATGATGGTCGTTGTAATCCATATAGCGCCCTCTGCTGGTGAAAGAGAACTACTAGTGTAATACAATGAAACTCCAATTTAATGCTATTTAACTGGTGAATAAATCGAGTGATATCGCGGAGCATATCTGTGTTAATAGTAGCCGATACCGACAGTCACTTAAAATATCAGCAGATATATTTTGGGCTAGCCGATTAATCAGTCGGGCTCTAAAAATTAGGGCTGCGTGATTAATCCCACGACAGGACTTTAGAGTTTATGCTCGTCCAGGAGCTGCAGCTCTACTACTACTGCCTACAAATAATACATTAAGAAAAAAATAAAGGCCAGCAAATATATATTTTTTTACAATTTCCTGATCTGATGACATGATCGAATCTGTGACTTAAATGTGTTATTAATTAAACAAAACATACAAACACAGATGTGTATAGGACACAAAAACAAAATTTGTTGTTTTGGCCGGTAAAAAAATATGTTTGGCCGGTGAATTTTTTCATCTAACTGCCACCTTGGCCGGTGAGTCAAAAAGTTAATTTCGGACCCTGGTTAACCCATTGTTTTGACAACCTTAATTTCCATCAAGTCAAACCTCTTTGTGCAAAGGTGTCTTTTTTTAAAGTTTTATTTAGACAGGAAGAAGAAGCGGCTCCACACAGAAATATCGCAGATTGACTGGCACTGTTTTCATGGCATAGTTTTGCCAGTCCAGCTACTAATGCCAGGAGCTTAGCAGACACCAGAGTGAATCACATTCCCCATGTGATGACCCCCTTCTGGGCAAGGAAAAGCATCATCCTAACCAGCTGACACGGTGTGACGCAGAAACCGAGGGGGAAGTGAATGGATCAGTTAAATCCCATCCATAGACACAGATCATATCCAGATACAAATACTAGACACAGTTTGGGGACTCGTCAAACTGTCGACACCTCAGAGAGAGAAATGTGTCCAGTCAGGCGTGCAGATTTTAAGTTTATAAAAATGACTGCACAACAATAACAGAAGCATCTTTAAAACAGGTCTGCCATGTCAAGAGGAACAGCTTCATGAAATAGAGAGAAAAGCCCTCCATTGTCTCCTATTGTCAGAGTCTGCATTTGCATAACAAATGCTATTTAGCTGAAGATTTAAAACCATATTCAGGACGCAGCATGCCGTCTTTCCAACCAGCTCTGCATGGCTACTATCACAATTAGCTCAACGCCTGTGGTGACAATCGCAGTGTGTTGCAAGTAAATAAAAAGCCATCACTTTGTAGGATAGTTAGGGGGAGTCTGTCTAGACGGGGAAAGAACTCGGTGGCCTCTGAGGTGTTTACATTCTCCACTTCTTCTAATAAATAAAAATGGCGCAGTGTGTCAGTAAATCTAACGTGACCTCTGTCTGGAGGCAGTTTAATTATATCTGTCGTACTCTCAGGCCTTCACTCTAAGCGCCCAGACCAAGAGAAGACGTAGTGCCCGAGTAAATGGGTCACTTTTAATACTGTGTCTAATACAAGCAGAGGGGGATTTAGTTGTGTTTACAGCATGGCAGGGGTTTGGTATGCATTGTGCTGACTGTTAGAGGTGGTGGAGGAGGGGGGTGTTGATAAAAATGCTGAGGCTTAGTAACATCAGTGGATTTATCCTAAACGGCTGTCATCAAATGTAAAACTGAAAAAAAGACAATACACGTTGGCGTGAAAGAGACTGAATATGTCTAAACTGAAGGGGGAAAAAAATCAGAGGTCAATAAATCCTGACATTTCAAGTTCTTTCGGCATCTAATAAAGTGGCACAAGTTACATCAGTGTGTGGTGAACACAGAGCGGAGGAGACGGAGAGGAGAGAAAGCGATGTCGCTGGTCCCGTCTGCAGACGGTTGGCTGTGAGCTCTTCGTCTCTGCACAATGATTGACAGCCGGAAACATCCCAAACACAGCAACACAATAACTAAATCCAATAAATGCACGCACAGGGCCGGGTCAGTGCTGATACAGACATCGCCACACACTTCTTCTGGGTTATGAGTGATAATGGAAGATTTTAAAATGGTTTTCCTGTACCCACTTTCGAAGGAAATTTGCTTTTCCTGTCTTTATTACTTTGAACAGTATTTTAAAATGAGCAAACAAGACATTTCCCAATTTTTAGAGCGTAGGACTTCTATTTTGTTGCATCAGTGGGGTAAAGATGGCCTAGCGGTTAGGTCACGTTCCATGTACGGAGGCAAAGCCCTCCAAGCGAGCGTCCGGGTTCAAGTCTGACTCCTTTCTCAAATGTCATTCCTGACTCAATTTCAATTTTCACCGATTTCCTACTCTATCCACTATCCTATCAAATAAAGGCAAAAAGCCCAAAAATGTATCTTTAAAAAAAGACAACAATATTGTTTTTTTTTTTGTTTTTTTTTTTTAAATTTTTATCAAATCGTATATCAAATTAAAATTTCTGGTATCGTTGCAACCCTAGTAGAGACTTTGCATGCCTTAAGCAGCAACGGTATCAAGATCACATCCCATCCAACCAGATTCCAGCCCTGCTGACTTCCTTCACTGTCCTCGGGGCTAAACAGTGACAGCTGGCTGTTTGTGTGTGTGTGTGTGTGCATGTGTGTGACCCAGCAGGTCACAGGGAGCTCAAGAATGTGTGCACACTGATGTACATGTGTAGAGATGGAGCAGTGTGAGCGAGGAAGGAATGTGTAGGATCAAAGTGTTCATGACGGGAAGATGTCATTTGCACAAATTTACATGCAAAAAAAAAAAAGAGAGAGAGCTGGAATTTAGTGGTCCTACTCTTCCTACATTCTTTGTTTTTAAAGTTTAAAGGTGAGACTCTGGAAATGACAAATGAAAGCGAGGCTTGTGAGCTTGACTCTGGTCACAGGTCTGTCAGCGATTAGCCCCGGAGTGTAAGCCGAGCAGAGTATGACTGTGTTTAAAAATGAGATATGAAGGGCCTCTGTCCGTTTGTTTATTAACTTTCCTGTGGTGTGTGTTGAAATGATAGGCACGTACACAGGAAGACACGCGGGCAGCGTTTAATTTGAGCGTGCACACATGCCACTGGGAGGCTTAGAGGAGGCGGAAAAGAGCAAAACAAGAGGTTTAATGGTATTTGGGAAAGGAAGGGGTTTTCCTAAGCTTCAGGATCAGAGCAGCAGACCAGATTGAAGTGAAAACTCTAACACTTCTCTACGACTCACACAATGCATGCACTGCTACAAAAACCTTTAAAAATATTTAGAAACCAGTCTTCATCTGGTGAAGAAAGCCTCAAACATAGGTTTCTCTCTGAGGAATGGGAGGCTGCGGAAAGGGCTGCTGCTTCATCTGACCATACAAGGCGGTAGTGTTGTTTCTGCTGCATCACAAAGTGAGTGTTTAGTTCACACACATACAGAGTGACAGCGAGGGGGAGAGAAAAGGAGAGAAACTCAATCTGCTGTTGGAACACAAATCGGTTAAAGTATGCAGACGGGAGGCAGAGTACAGATGAGCCGAGGGTTTGTGAATAATACACCGCTTTAATGGAGCACATAGTTGAATAGTTGACAAGCGCAGCAGGCCCGAGACACAAACACAAACACAGCAGGTCTAGATAATGAGCCTAAGAGGCCAAGAAACTGGTCATTCATTTATAATCAAGTATCTTTTTTACTCTCTTCGGAGAAGAGCTTTGTGTTCCAGTTCACACCAGCATCACAAACTTGTGACTTCTCCTGTGAGCAAAGACATCAGGCAAAAAGCAGATAAGACCAATCAACGTTCTCCGTGCCTCATGGCCAAATCAAACAACAGATAGGTTGTAGTTTTATGCAGCTAAGCGTCCAAAAAAAGGAAACATCAGTATCCCGTATAAAAGGCAGAGATGCTAACCAGCCATCAAAAGTTAGACTTGTTGTTTTCAGGGTGAGCTGCAGGCAGAAACATTCTTCACCTATCTTTACCTGGACTTCTTCTTGAGAAGCCTCTAGTGAAAAACCAACAGACTGTGTCGTCCCTAAACCACCCCCGGACGCCCAGCCTCTACCATCGGACTGTGTCGTCCCCTAAACAACCACCATCCTCGTTCATGTACGGCCTGCTCCGACCTCCAGCTCAGCGGCAAGGAAGTGTGGACAACAAGAACATGAGGAATACAAAGGAGACATCCTTCCTGCATATTATCCCATATGCTCTTTTTGTAAATCGTCTCCAGATAACACTTTTTATGAAATGGTGCTTTACAAATAATGATTGATTGATTGATATATCCGTATAAAGTCGGGTTGGGGGTGATGATTGACAACAAAAGGAAAATATATTCAGGAAACTTAAACACGAGTAAGTGAGCAACAGGTGCACCACTGTGCACATAAAACTGCTTCAGACTCTTCTCTGCTCACCAGTTTCCTAGTTCCTAGTGAGTGAACACATGCAGTCACACGAAGTATAAAAAGACAAAATAAAAGTGTCATTATAGGTCCACACTTCGTTGCTTCATCTGCCATCCTGGATGTCCGCTGATTGTTTTTCAGTCATGTCTTTGCCTCCTGAGAGGCCACTCCACATTGAGATTTTCCTGAAATAATTTTAGGAGTGCATCTGTGTGAACAGCTTGTTCAGAACTGATTTTATCCTCAAACTTGATTAAGCGCTCTACTCAAAGACCAAACAGCACTCTTTGACCCTGTCACGCTGTGTTTATGTAAATACATTTCTCAATCTCAGACAACAGGAAAACATGCTCTGTGAATGGAAACAGCACGCTAAAATAAGACTCTGAGCTCTAATCTGCTCTTAAAATGATGTCGACAGCTTGCACCAGGACAGAAACAACCAATAAACATCAAGTCAATGAAGGATGATGGAGCCTGTCAGCGTCTGTGAGACAAAGAGATTGGATTATTGACTTTTGGCTGAGTGTCAAACCTGCTGTGGAGTAGAAATTCTTTGCATCTGTGAAGAATCTGTCACCCGAGTCAGGTCATACGTTATCAGATGGTTAAAAAAAACCAAGGCACCTGAGCCTGTCTTTTGGTATGCAACATGTTTAGTTACTCAATGAAAGGTGATTCATCAGCTTCAAACGTTTCCTCTGCAGCACCTGAGCTGTGTTCTGGTTCAGGGTCAGTTGTGTTTTCGGCCCTACAGAGGTGGTTCACTTCTTTGACCCTGTGTCAACCTGGCGGTTTTTCCAGACAGGAAAGCGCTGACTCAGGAGAAATTGCAAAAATTACTGTGCGCTGAGAATAAAAGTGCAGGTGCACATCCGCAACAGCCACTGTATGACCTACACTGCTCTGATTAAATTGTTTATTCTCTCGATCAGACACTGAGCAAAGAGGTTGTGGGTACAAGACAGAGTCTGTGGGCAGCAAAACTGAAGTGAATATCACACATTTGGAAAAGAGTTTTGGTGACGTCAACAGCGCCTTTCTGAAAAGCGCTGCACATAAAAGGGCGGAGCGCTCGGAAAAAAATACATGATGGATAGATATGTTGTCGCTGTAGATTCACAATTGGGTGCTTTCACTTTTTCTGCCAGTTCTACCTGCATTCTGAAATTGCAGCTTTTGATTGTTGTCCGTTTTTCATGATTAGCCTAATATTTTTCTAATATCACAGTTTGCTTGTGGAATATGGCGATCTTCTGATGTCAGACTTGATCATGTCTGTGATTGATCATATACCGCTAACACTGCTTCATTCATGTGAACATGCACAGAGAGTCTGGGTTCATTTATGGAGTTGATAACCTGCTTCATGTGACCCCCTCGACGAGATCTACGGTAATTTGTCAGGGTTAGTGACGCCCAGGTAAACAGGGTATGTTCAAGTGGCTTCACAAGACAGGCGTCTGGTCAACAGATCCCATCTTCATGATTTTATGGAAAAGACTAAACAGACGGGCCCTGACTCAGAGACAGTTGGTACCCATCTCCACTAATAACTGTAGATAGACCCTTCACTTCCTGTGTCATGTCCGTGTGTGTTCAGAGACAGAGCCGTCTACAAAGGCTGCTTGCATCATGAAGATGAATGGCGCCCTGCACACCTCGTTTCCTTTCTGTACACGAAGGAGCTCATTAACCCTCAAGGATCTTTCTGACTGACTGGTCGCTCTACTCCTTTCCCAAGAACAAACTGTGAGCGACAAGCCCTTCATCTCCGAGTTTAATCCTTTGGAAAAACATTTACACTGAAAAATGTTTGTCCAGAATCATTTTTTATCAAATTGCTCTCAGTAAAGTTTCTCCCTCATGAATCCCTGCGCAACTAAGCAGAAATCTAGGACAAATGTGAGCTGATCTTCCTACCAGCCAAACATCAGGAATAAACTGTTGGGTAAAGCCCCGCCCCCAGAGACCAGACCCAAATCAAAATACTGCAAAATAAACTAGCAGTAAGGATAAAATGCTCATGCTGAATAATGTTTATTTTTCTTCATCTGTGGTTTGACAAAGCATGTCATTTCAAAGTCCGTAGGATTTCATGAATATGTGCAGCCTTTTTTTTCTAGACCAACCGATGAGCTTCAGGGCCTGTGTCCATTAGTGCTGTTTTTGTGCTGGCAGCGCTGGCGTCCTCAGTTTCAGAGTACTTCTCACAGGCGCTTATAGTTGCTAGGTTATGGAAGTAAACATCCACTTCCTTTGGTAGTGTCAGTGAGATGTGTTCAGATTGCACTGTGTGCTTCATATTTGCTTTAATTCAGGGAAATATCACCAAGAAAACATGAAAATAATGTAAAAGATTTCAGTCCTAGCATCAGCAGCAGCTCTACGCCTGGAAAATGTTTCCTCAGGTGGAATAAAAACTAGAGCCTGATCGATTGATCCACCAGCCGATAATATCAGCCGATATTAGCATATCAAGAAACTATTGGTATCGGCTCATTTTAGCAGATATATGCGGCGATATTACCAGATTTATTTCCCAAACAAACAGACTTTAATTTGAGTTTCATCATATAGCAGTTCTCTTTCACCAGCAGAGGGCGCTATATGGATTACAACAAGCATCATCACTCTCCAGAGTGTCGAGCGGTGATGCACGTACATGAACAGTTAATTTCCAGTCGAGTGAGCATCTTGTCTTTGTTATAAATCTTTTCCACAAGTGTTTGATAACTGAGGGAGCAACGCAATAAATGTGTACATCTATACTTATCACTTAAGATTGAACATAGATCAAAGAAAGATTTATCGGTATCTGATTTTTTCTCTTCCTAATATCGATATCGGCCTCATAAATCCTGTATCGGTCGGGCACTAATAAAACACTTTGTTTTAAAGACTAATTATAAAATGTTTGTCTGCTCCATGAAGAGAAATCAGTCAATACTGTTACCTGACTGAACAAGAGGGGGCGAAAATAATTAAGTGCAAGGGGTCATGGTGTTAAGCAGACAGCTTATTCCAATCAATTCCATACGGGTTGCTAACAATGCGCTAAGTGACTGTAAGCTACTCAATAAGGCCATTAGGAGCAGGTGGTTAAGTGTGGCTACAAGTTAAGTGGACTAAGCCTGTTAGCCGTTAAGGGAGTGGCAGTCACAAAGGGGTGGACTAGCAAGATATTGGCAGCGTTAACTGCTCTGAAAAGCTGCAGGGAAATGGGTTACAATCTGTTCCAGAGCTGGCAGTGTTTTAAAAAAAAAAAGAGGACCGACCGGGGCCGTGCTGCCAACCAGGACAGGCCGAGAGCGGGGAGAGTGAAGCCAGGAGGGCAGTAGCATCAAACCAAGCGAAGGAGTGTGTGTATGAAATCGACACTGGACAAAAACAACGGCGACGACCACCATGAGGATCTTGAGTGTTTGGCTGCATAATTGAGTATAACATTAGTGTACCATGAGGGGGAGGGGGTGCAGACAAGCCTTATTGTCTGCACTGCGTACCATGTAACCTCCTCAGGCACGGTGCCGGGAGTGGGGTTTGAGTGGATTAACTTGTGCAACGGGACGGATGAGCAGCTGGTGTGGACAACTTCACCCAAAAAGAACCCAGGGTATGGAAGGGGTAAAGGGTGAATGAGTGCATCTCTTCCACACAGTAGAAATAGTTATCACATGTTTGCATTTCAACATTTTTATGAAGCACTGCAAGTCTACCCTGGTTTAACCTTCACCGTCAATGTTCAACAATTAATTATCCCGTAGAAACAACTCTGCTAGAAACAGTCAAATATAATGCAACCTGTTTAATCTAGTAGAAATGGTGCACTTTAAATGCAAGAAATGGATGGAAAATAAAATAAATTAAAGTTGAAGCCATGGCTATTAAAAGGATTTAGAAGAGGCATACTTCAGTATAAAACTCATTCCAGTTTCCTGCCAGACCTTTGCCCCACATTATCTACTATCTTTTATTTTTGTATTTCCTGTTTCCTTACACTGTGACTATTAAAAGTAAACAAATGGGGCTCTAATAGACGAGTGTGCAGGCATGCAGAAAACTGAAACACTACCTCATGTTGGTATTTTTCCATTAATTACATCAACATAAAAAACCAAACCATCAATTTAAGTAATTGTATCCACGATGGTTGGTTGTAGGGAGGGCCAGAGCTGACATCAGTTTAACTGTGATAAAAGCATCTTCTCTCCTGTGCTCCAGCCAACTGGCTTTGGACGGGGCAGAGAGTCAATACCATGATGGAGGGCCCGAGGGCCAGATCAGTTACTGGGCCTGTGACGGAGCAGGGTGAGCTGAGGCCAGATGGACAGTGATCCAGCACATGGCATGCCTGCCTCTCTGACAGCTAGCCAAACCCACAGCCACACCCCTGAATGTTTTGAAACACACACCAGGGCTGTCACTATTACCTGAAACTTGAATGAGGACGGGCATAAATATTTGGACTAGTGAAACAAAAGAGGACTGGTTCTTCTTACTGGATGATCTTTGTAGATTGCCAACAAAATTCTCAACCAAGATTGACATTCGATATAATACTTTTTTCTCTTAATACCTGCAAATGTAGCAGCACTTTACATTTCCAGATTTTGTACCACCATTAAGATGCTCGATATAGCTCAATGTTTCTTCGAGATGGGATTCAAAGTGAACTAACAAACAGACTACAAAAGTGCTGAATTCCTTTTTCAATAATTACAGTGCACTGAGCCCAGCTTCACAGTCCCAGACAGACTGAGAGCCTAAAAAATGCAGCGCCAGCGTCCACCACTCAATCCTAATGGGCAGGAGAGTGCCAGGATGCAAACCACAGTGACGAGCGTTACAGCACCACACCGTCCCTCATCCCACAGCTGAACAACCAAAGAGCAACACGGGAGACGCACTGGATGATGAAATATGGTTTAACCCTAAATGTCACCCTCAACAGATGCTGTAAAGCAGGCCGGATTTGGGATTACATTTCCACAGGGGTGTTGGCTTGAGACAGACACTGGTTGCAGGCTGTAAAAAAAGCAGCTGACATCCAAGCAGATGCAAATTCTCCACACTGGACAGGGGTTTCACTTTCCACTCAGCTGCCCTGGTTTTTTAGTGACTTCTGAGACATGGGGACAGCCGCAAAATGGCCAATGTTCCTTGTGGTATAAAAATATGGCTTTAGCAGATTTAAGTTCAGTACTTTTTATACCACGGCAAAATTCACTAATGAGCAACAACTGAAAGGATAAATCCAGGATCAGCCAATGGGAAATTGATCTGCAACTATTTTGATGAGTTAAAGAGAGTAGGAATTCAATCATTGTCTGATGGGTTTCAATGGCCGCAGCAATTTCCCTACAACTTTTTTCATTCTCCACTCTATCCTGGTCCAAAAGGGGGGAGTTTCTCCCACTTTTCATCTTTCTGCTCAAACATAGTTGTCAATTTCCACCAGATGCATGATGGGAAATAACCAAAAAAGGAAGTTGTAGTCTTGCAGTCAGCGAGCCTACAAGATCCCCGGTCTTTGCAAAATCTCTGCAAGTTTCTGACACATTGTCTTTAGATGCGAGAGTCTGTCAGACATTTTTTAAAGTCTTCTAGTGAATGGAAGACTAATGCCTATGGATAAAGCAGCGAGTTATTGGGAAGTACATCCTGTTCTCAAACTGTTGGAGCGTGAAGGGGGACATATTTGACCCCAACACAAATAACAACATAACCTCACAGCTGTTCACCGACCACACAAAGCTCAACAGCAAATCATCCGCCTTCAAATGTAAAAAAATCTACCAGTATATCACACCATTTAGCAGAGAGAAGCAACATTGAAAGGCAGTAGAAAACTAGTTTGGGTTCACACGCCTGTCATCTTAGATAAAAAAAACAAACAGCTCTTGGCAGGCAGGTAGAGGTTACTGAAACCTGACACAGTCCTCAAGTGATTGAGCCAAAAGTATTCCGGGTATTGAAGGTATTTCAGTGAGGAACAGAACAGGTTTTCACTCAATGACACAGCAGATGGCTTGATTTGGTTCCCACTGTTTGGCTAACATCACACGACTTCAAATGTTGCAAAGTAAACCCCCTGCATTTCTCTCAAAAACGTCAAGCCTGACATTAAGAACAACTGCAGACAGCCCATTAGACACGACTATTAAATTAAAGGTAATTCCAAGTTCACTCCGAGACTTTGAGTACATTGAACTTGAACTCATTGTAACTCCTTGAAAACAAATCCAAGGGGAATACAACTTTGTAAACAAGCACAAATGTCCTCATTTAACATGAAACCAGAACTAGGAGATGCAGGGAAAAGTCTTAAATGACTGTTACATGGTCCCTGTTCAGAGTATTTTTAAGTCTCTTTGCATAGTGCTGGCTTTTTCCTTTTCTTCGTCCACCTGTCCAATCCCTCGGGCCTTCTCAGGGCTGAAGAATACCCTCAATGAACCGAGATGACTATTTCGAGCGCCTCTTATGGTGTGCTTTTTGCTTTTAGGAAGAGGAAAGGGAAACAAAGGTGTGGACAGTGGAAGTGGCTGAGCAGTGTATAAACACAGGCTGCGTCCCAGTCGAGAGGCTGGAACAGGAAGTGCCAGTCCCTGGGAATGACAAACAAGAGAGTGAAAGCAAAACTAACAGGTGAGTAACTGAACGTTGGTGTCAGTTAAGGTTCCTTGAGCAATACTGTTGTGTTATGATTTTAGCCGTGAACTCCTGAAAATGCATTTTACGGACAGTTCCCCTGCAATCATAGCGAGTTGCATAAAGTTTTCCCCAGTGGGACGGAAGGAGACAAGGGGTGACTAAGGAAGCAGGACACGGCAACTAAAAAAAAGACACTGCCGAAAAAACAAGATGGTTGAAAAATCGACAGTAAGCGACACTATAATGACAGTTTTTTTTCTTTAAATCAGTGCTGTGCGTTGCGGAAAAGAACATACTGGCAAGCCGAAAATAGTATGAAGCTCCCGTATGACATGCAGACCGCAGAGGTCACCAGACAAAAATGTATGTCACCCCCTTCCCTGGGTCCCGAATAAACAAATTTGATCATTTCTATATCCAGTTTTTTTTAATGTAGTCAGAGTTGTTATTTATTTCCCAACTTCCATTAGTTAAATGATCAAAGCCTTCTGGACTGTGTGTTACTGGCAGCAACAATTAAACCTTTGCAATATCAGAATTTTAATTAAAAAAAATTATATATAATAATAATAATAAAATAAAAATAATAATTATTAAAAATAATACTTGTTTTCATTCCACAGCGAAGAAAATTGAAGTCTTAGGCACCCAATATTTGGTTATTTATTGTTTTAAATTACTAGAGATTGCAGACATTGCACACTGTCTACATCGCACAAATACATTGTGAACATATTGGTTACTGAATAGTTGGGACTGTATTATTTAGACAGTGTTCTCTCTGTTTAGCTCTCTGCAGCTTTTGGGTTAAAAATGACAGAATTTGCAAACCCAAGGGGATTACAAGCATTATGGCAGCACATATCTGACATGTGAATCAGACAGTATCTGTGATCCAGCAATGAGCTCCTGGAGCGTAGCCAGAAAAACAGGATGTGGGAGTGAAGAGGACCATGTGCGTGTGTCATTCACACTTGGTTTCACACCCAGGCGACGACAAACTCACACCCCACTGGCAGCAGTGTGGCAGGAGGGTCTTCAAGGGGGCGACACCCTTCCCCGGTGAGTGTCTGCATGTCAAATGCCTCTTCGAAGAGTGTCACGGCTCCCCACGCCCAAGCCCTGCCCCGGCACACCCACACACCACACATCCCAAAACACACCGATTATGTAATGTGGACTCCGAGCCAAAACAGCATCCCTCTATCACAGAGATCTGCGGACGATGCTGTCTGATGGTCTGCCTGCACTCCTCCTCTTTTCTGATGTCAATCTGCCAAGTCAACAATGAGATCACTACATGGGCACAGATGCAAATGGGAAAACAGACTATTTCTTATACGGAAGAAAGAACTGAAAATGCACTGGGTGTGTAGGCAAGACACCAGAGGTACTTCAACATCAATATATCAGTGGTGTTTACGACCTACATTCATTTACAGATATAATGCTCCTTTATTGCAAGGAGAGTATGATGCATCTCGTTGATTTTAAACCCAATTGTCTAAACATTACCCAACTGTTTTCAGGCTCCTGACAAGGTCCTACCTAGGTGGTCCTGTGAGTCCACGTTTAAGCAACTGTCTTGAAGGTTTCTGGGTGATTTCTTCATGTGGAGCTTTAATAACACCATTTGTCTCTTGACAAACAAACAAACAAACACCGAGTTCCCCCTCAGGTTTTTAGCAAAAAAGGCCCGGTTTAGCCTCACAGAACAATAGCGGCGGTAGAGGGGGGGAAACACATGCAGCCAGTCAATAAATTGGACCTGATACTACTGAAGACAGCGTGTCAGGTGAGTCTTGAACCGCCATTCACTCTAATAAACGACCACACGGAGAGTTAAAAAAAAACACGTTGAAAAGCAGCAGCGTTACCGTTACTGTGCCATGCTAGCGTTTACGTTACGGTTACACATCCATACTCACACTACAAAGAGGGCGTCTTGGCTTCACATAAGTAATGTTTGGTTCATTTAGAAGACACGCCTGCGAGAAACACCATTTTAAAAAGGTAATTTTCAGTTTAAATAACACAAAGAAACAAGCGGGTTAAAACGCGTTACTTAGCGACCAGCGGTTAAAAAGCGTTACTTAGCGACCAGCCGTTGGAAACCGTTGTAATTTTAAATGTTACCTTTGATCCGCCGCGTCTCTTCCTGAGGAGAATCACAAACACTCCCCTCTCTGTCTGGTCCAGCGCCGAGGTTAAAAACGCATTCAATATGTCGACAGAGCCGTAAATTTAACCAGAGTCGACTAACAATGGAGCTGCGAGCGTCCCTCTCCGTGTCCTTTTCCTCCACGTTTGAGCAGCAGCGGCGGTGGTGGCAGGCAGGCTGCTTCGCTTCATGAAGGATGTACCCGGGCGGGGAGAGGAGGAGGAGGAGGAGGAGGAGGGAGGAGGGAGGAGGGAGGGGGGGGGGGCGTCCAGAGGCAGATTGAAAGGGCGAAGCGTGGTGGCCATAAAAAAAAAAAAAACATGCAGATTATAATCCCGCGAACGGACCAATCAAACGCGAGAGACTGGTGGTTATGCAAAACAGGAGTGACGTCAAATTCAAACCAAGCGCGAGGTCTGAATTGAGGCACGGGGTGGGGGGATGTGGGGTTCCCAAACTGTGGTCCGAGGACTCCTTTAGGTGCAGAGTGAGGACACTTACTCATTGGAGAACATCAATTAATACAGTTTTTACTTTATGTTTCTGAAAGTAAGTGACCCCGCCCATAAATATTAGACTTTAATTCCATAATTTAAGATTTTATTTGTAAAGGGACAATGTTTAATATAAAATCAATCAATCAATTTTTATTTGTATAGAGTCAACTCAACTCAAGTGTTATCTCGAGACACTTTACAAGAAGCAGGTAAAAGACCTTACTCTTTGTTATGTTACAAAAAGCAGGTAAAAGACCTTACTCATTGTTATGTTACAAAAAGCAGGTAAAAGACCTTACTCATTGTTATGTTACAAAAAGCAGGTAAAAGACCTTACTCATTGTTATGTTACAAAAAGCAGGTAAAAGACCTTACTCATTGTTATGTTACAAAAAGCAGGTAAAAGACCTTACTCATTGTTATGTTACAAAAAGCAGGTAAAAGACCTTACTTATTGTTATGTTACAAAGATCCGGCCTATCCATCATGAGCACTTTAGCAAAGCAGCAAAAGTTGGTAGGAAAAATCTGCCTTATTAAAAGGCAGAAATCTTCGGCTGGATCCCCGGCTCATGATGAAACAGTCTTCACAGGCCTAGACTGCGCCGGGCTTGGAAAGGGATAGGGGGAGAGATGGGATAAAATGCAGGAAGAGGGATAGGGAGCAAGGGTTGTTCAGGCAAGCCGTCCATCAACAATCCGGTGGGGAGGGGGGGAGGGGGTTGTTCTGGCAGGCCGTCAACCAACGATCTCGAGGAGCCTAAGAGAGAAAATGACCAATGATGTGTTGCAGAGATAAACTGGCAACACACTAGATGATTTTGGGCCCGATTTGCCCCCCACACCGATTGGAGGGGCATGGTCCGATTTGAGGTTTGCCGATAAATGTTTGACAGTGTGGGGGAGTGTACCTTTCAGATGACTGGATAACACCTCATTCTTTTAAAAGTTTTCCGAGTCGTTGTTCCGACTTGTGCAGGTGTTCATGTGCATTTTACAACTCAGAAACTCGTTTTTCCGACGCGTCCGACACCGCATGAATGTAAACCACTTTAAAACTTTGTTAAACTTCATACTTACCAAGTCAAACTTTAGAGACACCATTAGCATGATAAAAACAACAGTTAGGTTGTTTCACTTGTAAATAAGAAGCATTGAATTTCTCAGTCTGGTGTCTGTGTTTCTGCTGCAGCATTGTCACTTGATGCACATGGCATAAAAGTCAGAGGAGCAAAAAAACAATCTCTCCAAAGTCATGTAGAGGTTTCTCTTTTTTATTGGCGCTGGAAGCCTGGAAAGTTCAAACACAGCTCTGACCCTCTGATAAACCTCTTTACGCTTCTCCTCCAGAGAGTGCTCTGTGCTTAAATGAAATCTGAGATGTGGATTTGCATGAGTAATATTCCTCCTCCTTACACCACAAATGGTTTCCATCTTCTTCTTCTTTTGTGTTGGTGTGTAGCTGGGACTATGCCTGAATAAAACTAGGCCGAAATAAAAGTTTCCCTAAAAGTTACATTGGGGATTTTCTTGACTTATAGATGAGCACTGTGTGTCCACTCCTCTTTGGTACAAGCCCCACAATGGCTGTGAGCTGAAAGCTGCAGCTGCAGGAACCACAATGGAAATCACTGAAAAGGGAGAAGACATACAAAGACTGCTGCAGCTCACACAGAGGGAGAAGGAGTGACTGGGTAGAGACGTGTGGCATTATCTGTTGTTTTCTTTAATAAAGCTCAAAGACGAGGAGAGAAAGGGAGAGAGAGAGAGAGAGGCATTTAAGAGAGAATTGAGCGAGGAGAAATCTGAAACTCTGTGAGTGAAGGAAGGAATGAAGGCTTACTAGAAATCCTTAACCACGACCTCCTCAACTCACCCGGTTTCAGTGAACAGAGAGAGCGTGAGTCATCATGTCTCAGCTCTGCTTCTCTCTCTCTCTCTCTGCAGGACTCTGGCAGCTGTTTCATCAGCAGCATGTCAGTCTTTCCTATCAGCAAGAGAGCGGACAAACCAACTCTCTAAAGTTTCAGGATTTAACTCTAACTCCGGCTTTGTGAGACATTTGAATGTCAGTTTTTGCATAAATAATGTTTTTGTTGATGCAAATGTGAGTCAGGATGCTGGAACCACAGAAAGTTTGACAGCAATCTTCTTCCTTTTTTTTAAACTAAACTAATGGTTTCTGTGTCTCTATAAATGCTGCTAAATCCTCTTGTTTCCTGCCCAATCATTACAGATTGCTTCATAATGCTGTTACGTGCTGGCTTCAGGGTGGAAATCCTTAACATCGTTAGGATGGACTGAAAATCTATGATGCTTTCAAGCACAGACTCTGCTTCTTGAAAATCCATTTCTTTGGTTTGGTCTGCAGGTCGGCCATCCGCACCTGATAGAGAAAACAACTGCACAAATATGAGATGTTTTCCCACGTGCACTCTGGACAATTTCAAGAAATCAAGACATTTTCTAGAAATTTTCAGGACATTCTGCCCCTGAAATTTGCAAAGTTGTTATTTACAAGTTCCTCACAGTGTGAAGAGTTCCCGGTCAGAAAGGAGGTCGGGGATCTCAGGAGGTGAGTCATGGCATAAGGACACTGCCGTCATATAGTTTACAAAATGTTAAAGGGGACATATTATGACTTTTTTTTTTTAAACATATATTTGTGTAACCTGAGAGTCTACTGACCCACAAAATGTGAAATAAACCCATCCAGTCCTTTGTTTGTGGTCTGCATAAGTCTTACAACACATAGAAAAATGCTCCGTTTCAAATGTTCTCTCCTTGTGATGTCACAGCGGGATTCTGGGAAAAAAAAAAAAAAATCCCCTCCCCTCCTCTGGTATCTCCACCCATGGACTCGACCCCCAGACTAGAACAAAATATTTGCACAGGTCCGCCCTTTTTTATTCTCTCTACAGAGGAGTGATATCTACGGGGAAAACTCGGGGGGGGGGGGGGGGGGGGGGGGCTTATTACATTTAAAGAGACACACACACCAAAACGGAGCGTTCTGAGAGAGCTGGTTTATACAGGGTCACAAACCTCCTCTGGTGCTTGATTCATGTTATATTTTGACCAAAGCACAGATGTTTCATTTAGACCACAGGGGGACTGTTTGAAAAGGTGGAGAAGAGGGAGAATATGTCCTCTTTAAAGATAGTGGACTAAGTAAAGTTTGACACTAATGACAGTTTATTTTCACAAATAATTCCAGCTGCATACCCCGACTTTCATGTGGATGTTTTTACTTGGGGCCTGGCAGGAAAGTGCGGGTTATGTCAGGTTTGAAAAGTTTGACCATTTGTTCACACATGCAGCTCACCCAGAAAATTTCAGGAACTTTTCAGGAGTTTTGTGCATGTGTGAAAACGCTCTTCAGCCGTAATTCACTGTGACAACTCTGCTGCTTGCTTGTTTTGCTGGCTGCGCTCTCTTTGAGTTTCAGCTGCCAGTAGGTGTGGCTGAGATTGAGAACACCTGGGCCCAGTGTTCCCAATCCATAGGAGCAGGCCACACTTCCTCATTGTTGGGAGACAGAAGCCTTGCTCTCACTTGCAAAACTCCTGATGAGCTGCATGTGTGAACACTCAGACTTTATCCTGCAAACCCTGTATTATTGTTTCTGCATGAAGTCAGAGTGAGCTGATGTGAGAACGCAGCAGGATATTATTCCCCTCGAGCCAGTAGGAGGGAATGATAATGTTTACTCCCTGCGATTGATGCACGACCATAGACTGTCTGCACACGATCAGTACGCTCTCTGTGTAGGTAAAAACTGTCATCATAGTGTCAGACTCTGATGCTTTGTCAGCCTCTCTGTGTCGTTCCTAAGTCTCCCGCTGTGAGGTGCATGTGTGAACGATCAACTTGGTAAGGTTTCAGGGGCAGCCGAACTAAATTATCTAGAAACTGTCAGGAGTGCATGACATGTGAGAACACCGACAGTCTGCCTCAGCTTGCTGAGTGTGTTTGGTGGCCCATACATACCACACATCAAAACACAAACTCATTATAGAAGATTTAAAGACGAGGAGGGAAGGGAAACCTCTGCAGCTGCTGCAGCCCTGCTTTGATTAATCCGAGCTGCTTTGTTAATATAAAGGCTCCAAACTTCAAACAGCAAGCCACAAGTGTGTGAGTAGAGCAAGTTTCAATAGAGGCTGAGATCAAACTTGAATCAACAAAAGGCCACACCCCGACATCAGCAAACTGAAAAACCTTCGGCAGCTTCTCGACTGTGTAAAAAGAATCCTAAATAAACACTCATCAGGTTTTTTAAAACATTCAACATTTTTATGAGATGCCTCAAACTAAGACGTGTACCTTTCCCTCTCTCTCTCTCACAGACTGACACGATGAACCATCATGGGGCAGAGCAGTACATAATGTATGATGATATTAAGCTAAGTGGATGGAAGGAGGAGGATGTTCTACATCAGCTGCCAAGCCTCGCTGTGGAAGCTCAATAACCAGGAAATGAGCTCATCATATCGGACTGCTCTGAAAAAGAAGAAAAAAAATCCAGATCTGTGATTTCCCCTCTCTTTCTGTGGACTCGCCGTGTGCTGCAGAGTCGCAAACTGAAAACATGCAGGGTGTTCACTGCAGCTGTGTGAAACTGAAGGATTTATGAGCATGACAAAGAGTCATAGTTTATTTAAACGCTCGGAGGGATTGTGTCTTATTGTGATCTGCAAATAAAGTAGAGAAGTCAACTTGTCTTTGTGTCTGAAGACGTGAGCATGGTGCTCCCTCTACTGACGAATCAAAGGAACTGCACTCAATGGAATCAAGTCAGCTGATGATAAAACTAAATAATACATTGTTTTCAAATCTATGGAGCTCCCCTGCTCTCAGCTGAGAAATAAAAATCAGCCATGTGTAACTCTGTACTGTGGGGTTAACAAATCAGTTCACACATTTTTATAATCTCTGCCTTCTGATTTGTAATCTGTGGGAACAGTTTTCCGAGATGTGGGCACGGACTAGTAAACTGTGGGCTTTGATTTTTTATTGTAAGCTTGATTTCATAAAATAAATGTTGTAAACCGGGCATGGTTCAATCAACTGTGAGGATTGTTTTCTGCAAACTTTGGGCATAGAGATTTGTGTAATATCAGAAAAGGTTTGTAAACGGTGTGCACAGATTTGTAATCTGTGGGAACAGTTTTGCAAACTGTGGGCACGGTTTGATAACTGGGCACAGATTTGTAAACACTGGGCAACGGTGCTCGTGCATGTAAGTGAGGGGGCGTGGCTTTAGAGGGAGCACAGAGGGGAGGGGGGTGGGTGCAGACGGAGCACTGAGGGAATGCTACTTTCAAAATCATGCTAGTTTTAGAAAATTACCAACCCTGCCTTTAAGTATGGGTGAAGTTTTTTAACACTGAGCAGGTTTTTTTGTTTTAAACTGTGGGAACAGATTGTAAACATGACTCCTGTCTTCAGAGTAAAATGAAATGACCATTCCCATCACCACTGAATCCACCACGTTCAGTCCAACGTATCTGGATATAAGAACAGATTCAAACTGGTTTGGAGTGAAAAGAAAAAAGCTACAGTTACACTGTTAGCTGTAGTCATATTTAAAACAGTATTTAGCTTTAAATCCACCATTATATGCAGATAAATCGGACTTAGTTGGCCGAGGCGTTTGCTGTTGAAATGGTCAATTACTTGTTGTTTTACAAAACTGTCCCCACTGGGCATCGGTACCCTAGTGGTTAGTGCACACGTAGTCCTCCAAGCGGACGGCCCAGGTTTGAATCTAATCTCTGGCTACTTTCCTGCATGTCTCTCTCTCTCTCTCTCTGATTTCTAACTCTATCCACTGTCCTATCTCTAAAATAAAATGCATAAAAAAGCCAAAGAAAACAACAACTATTCCCACAGTTTCCAAATCTGACTGGACTGACGATGACTATGATGTCATTGCTGATGATGATGACAGTATTTAGGATGGTGTCGATTCTCATAAGAAGCTGTCCATATTGTTGAGGATATCAAAACAACATTTTTTTAAATAAACCTGTGTGTCACCTCTGGTCACTTCCTGTCAGCACCTGTGTGTCTGATCTTTAAACTTAAAGCGGTTTGTTTTCACTTCCTGACGTTGTTTCCTCCTCTCTAGATCCTCTTTGGACAAACACGTCTGCTACATGACTTGTAGAATTCTAGCTGGCACTGATAGTGTACAGACTTCCACACGTCTCTTTTCTATTTCTCAGCTGAGACTCGGAGGACTCTGTAGATCATCAAAGCTTATTCCTAAATAATTCCTAATAAATCAGCACATCTTTTTATACGACACCGAGCGGAGGACTGAAGGACAACTTCATGCTTTTTATTGTTGCAGTGCAGATCATTTGTATAAAAAAACATGAAAACATCCAAATGTAGGAAAAGTACATTAAGGTCATTCTAAATCATATATACATGCTTGTCATGGGAACATTTGGCAACACTTTTGACCATCTGAATCCAAGCTGTCAACGGACAGAACATGACGGACTGAACATGACATCACAGAGGAAACTTTGTCGTCCTTTAACCTCCTCCTGCTCGCTCCACACATGATTTCTTGTTTGAAAAATAAAGGAAAGACTTTCCTGTAAATAACCATGTGGTGAAGTCCAGACTGTCATGGCTCCTTAAGCTATTGTGCGTTTGACGTGGTACAAAAAGAAAAAACTCCAGTTCAAGGTTACAGTGTTCAAGACGACATCATTATGAAGACAACAAACGGACTAAAGAGAACGTTGATTCAGCGTGACAGGCCGGTGATTACAGAGCAGATAATATGTTTCCACTATCGTTAAAGCAGCCTCCTTACTGCTAATCTTTGTCTTCAAGTCGGGAACAGTTAGTCGAAACTAATCAGCGATTATAGAATCAAAGAAATGAGCTCACATTTCTAACTTCTAAACAACACCTGGACTCTGTACTTCATTAGAGAAACATACACTGTGGATGAGGAGAAGCTCTCCAGCAGGTGAAATATCGTGATCAGATAAATGCATCACACACACACAAATGCAGCGACGAATACTACAACAACAACAACAACTGCTGTTTCTGCAAGAGAAGGCAACACGGTGCTTGTTCAGGCGACGAGAAGAGAAGCGGTTTGAAACGTAATAGCGGAGCTTCGGCTCATGGGAGGGAAAACAAATCAATCCCACTCGGCCTGTTTTGTTGTTCTGTTTTCTGATATGTGTACGGGGAGCCGTCTCCCTGATTGTCTTAGATGACTAAAAGATGGGTTTCCTTCAGTGTGCACAAATTTAAAACGTCTTATTGTGCACTGACCTGACTCTAGTTCCTGTGCTCAGAATGCAAGATGAACAAGAAGTTTGCAGAAAGTTTGTTCTATATTAACTAAAGAGTGCGCTCTGCACGAGGTCACCTATTATTAAATACTCTCAAAGACAAAAACAACAACAGTCAGGATCATGTACAAACTACTACTGTGTACTGTGTTTCTACTTCCTGTTTCTGTCTCGGCATGCATCACTTAATGCATCAGAAAGAAATACTGTTAAGTTTTGTTTTAAAAAAAACAAGAAGAAGGAACAGAGAAATGTTTGTGTGTTCATGATGCTGCACCAGCCCCTGAAGTCTTTTCATCTGCATGAGGAGGGAGAAAAGAAGGGAGGCTGTAGTCACGGGTTTCCTTCTGCAGGGTCTGCAGCTCCTCCCTTCAGATGAGGTCTGACCCAGATACGGGGCGTTGTTTGTACAGAGACGACAGGGCGTCACGAGTGTGCAGTGGTTCCCCGTGGTCAGCAGGGGGGGACAGTGAGGCCTGAGAGGTCACTGAGGGCGTCTTCAGTTCACCAGCAGGTTGTCCTCATACGTTGTCGTTCTGGTGAAATCAAAGACAGATGTCTTGTGAATCGATTATCCGTCATCGTGATGACATTGCAACATAATCAGAAAATCACATTCATTTGATAACTTTACTGTGTGAACAATAATAAATATTTTAGGGCACTTTGTTGTTGATTTGATAGCAAAACTAGTGATACTGACAGGAAATGTGAAGGTTAAAGGTCACATGTTCTCCTCCTCTTCTTCAGTTTAAATAAGTTTCAGAGCTCCCCAAAACAGGTGTGTGAAGTTTCTTGTTCTAAATCCACTCTGATCCTGTATTTGATCATGTCTATAAACCCCTCTATTTCAGCCCTGCTCAGAACAGGCTGTTTCTGTGTCTGTACCTTTAAATATGTAAATGAGCTGTGTCTGACCACGCCCCCTCTCTGGAAGGGCTTGGGTGTACTCTGTGCTTTCTCGCTCCATGTCCTATTGTTTATGGTGAGAAGGCAGACTCAGAGGACAGAACAAACACCTAGCTGTGGGAGTGTCACCCACCTGGGGGAGGGGCTACTGCCCTTTGTGATGTCATGAAGGGAAAAGCAGTGGGAAGCAGCCGTGGTAACCACACCTTATTTAAGGTTGTTCCCTAAGTACGGAGGCTATCGTCCTCCAAGCGGGCGGCTATTTTATACACTCAGATATCACACTTCCAAATGTTCCATCTCCCCTCCTCACCTGTCACAGCAGCAGAAGAAGGAGCACGGCGAGGTCTCCAGGACCCTGAACTTCCCCGAGGTCGGTGCGTCTGTGCACTCTGCTATGAAGGCGTGCAGGTCTGTGAGGTGGAAGGGTTCTTGGGTTTGATGCTGTGGGAATCAACAAGACGACATCATGAAGAAGTGTGATGGGCAATCAGCACACGTTTACACAAGAGGGGTAAATATATGATTGAAGACTGGGGAGGCTTGATCAGGACTACGGAGCAGTACACCACACACTTTTTCAGACTATTCAGACAAATAATCGGTTGTGACAAGCCTTGTATTAGGCCACGCCCCCCCCCCCCCCAAAAAAAAAATGGTCTGATGGTGCAGGATTACATCAGCAGCAACCAGTTGCACAAAATGATTAAACCAGTAAAAGATTCATATTTAACATGATGTTGAAACCTGTAACAGCAGCTCTCTTTCTCCCCCTATCTCTCTTCTTTCCCTCTCTCCATCTCTCTTCTTTCCCTCTCTCTCCCTCTCTCTCCCTCTCTACCTCCCTCCCTCTCCCTCCCTCTCTACCTCTCTCTCCCTCCATCTCTCTCTCTCTCTCCCTCTACTTCTCCCCCCCTCTCTCTCTCCATCTCTCTCTCTCCCTCTCCATCTCTCTCTCTCTCGGGGTAGAGAGTGTGTGCAGGTTGATTTATGGATCTTAGATGGCCATTTAATATAAATAAAGTCCTTTCCTACCTTGATGGTCTCGTAGGCGCCGGTGATGAGAGCGATGAAGAGGGACAGCACCATGTAGATGAAGAGGGAGATGAAGGTGTACAGATACACCTGGCTGAACAGCCACACCAGAGTGCTGCTCTCCTGCATCTCCGAGAACGTCACGTACATGTCGTCTCCGTTGATGAGGGAGAAGAGACTCTCCGACACCATGGACAGAGAGCGGAACTGAGGGGGGGTGGGACAAAAAACAAAAGTTCTGTCAAACCTCTGCTGATGTACAGGGAGGAACAAGAAGTTAAAATAATAACTTTTGAAACTGGAGGAATGTGTCTGCAGCTCCAGGAAGAGCCCGAGGTCAGCCTGAGGGAGTTCCCTGTTCTGTGGTTTACGTTCCTCTAATTCACTTTCTGTGGCTGTCTGTGGTGTACCACACACACAGGTATACATCTGATAACGAAGCACAAGAGGAAACAGGAAGCTTATTCAGAGCTTCAGTAGCTGAGGGAACAAAGATCTTCGACCCCTTTGTGGTTGAGATGTGGGAGGTTTTTTTGGGGAAGCAGAACGATGATTGATTTCTGAAGTAATATTTGGGTTAGGGTTAGGGAATGACATGCAGGGAAAGGAGCCACAGGTCGGATTTGAACCTGGGCCGCCCGCTTGGAAGACCACAGCCTCCATACATGGGGCACGCGCTCTAACCACTGCGCCACCAGCGCCCCAATACATGTTTCTTTTGTATTTGCGGATGCAGTTGAAGGGATTTTAGTGATTTAACTCTCAGCGTTGACGCATGTGATTAATCGTGTAGTGGTGTGTGTGTGTGTGTGTTGAACTGGACTGCCGATGGCGGCGCTCACCTTGACGTGGTACGGTCCCAGGACGATCCAACCACAGAAGCAGTATCCGAGATAGATGACGGCCACGCAGGAGCAGAACCGGATCACGTTGGGGAACGCTGCTCGAAGTGTAACGATCAGGATCTAAAACGAGAGAGAGAGAGAGAGAGAGAGAGAGAGACAGAGAGAGAGAGAGAAAGAGAGAGAGACAGAGAGAGAGAGAGAGAGAGACAGAGAGAGAGAGAGAAAGAGAGAGAGACAGAGAGAGAGAGAGAAAGAGAGAGAGAGAGAGAGAGAGAGAGAGAGAGAGAGAAAGAGAGAGAGAGAGACAGAGAGAGAGAGAGAGAGACAGAGAAAGAGAGAGAGAGAGACAGAGAGAGAGAGAAAGAGAGAGAGAGAGGCAGAGAGAGAGAGAAAGAGAGAGAGACAGAGAGAGAGAGAAAGAGAGAGAGAGACAGAGAGGCAGAGAGAGAGAGAGAGACAGAGAGAGAGAGAGAGAGAGAGAGAGAGAGAGAGAGACAGAGAGAGAGAGGTAGAGCAGTGGAGAGAGAGAGGGAGAGAGAGGGCAGAGGAGGGGTTTCTTTAAGAGGGGCGGGGTTTCTCACAGTTAAGAATTTCTCAAACTAACAAGAACTTACATTGTACTTCTGGAAAAAGGTGAGATAGCGAATGACTCCGACCCACACCAGGAGGGTGGAGCTACCCAACAGGATGCCACACACGTCATACGAGGACATATTCTGTGAGGAGAGAAGAAGAAACGTCCTTAAAACAGAGCACACACACACACACACACACACACACACACACACACACACACACACACACACACACACACACACACACACACACACACACACACAGACACACACACACACACACACACACACACACACACACACACACACACACACACACACACACACACACACACACACACACACACACACACACACACACACCTTAGTCTCGATGCCGATTTTGATGATGCTGCCGGTGATGGTGAGCA
>NC_083613.1:32953655-32998655 GCF_963584025.1 Labrus mixtus | reverse complement strand
GGAAGAGGGATAGAGAGCACGCTTGTATGTGTTGTGTTACGACATTATGTACAAGACTGTGCTCAGGCCCGGTGAGTCCTGGAGCAGTGTAGGTGCAGGCGAGCGGAGGGAATGTGAAGGGGGGATAATCGGGCTTCATCGGGGTACGGGACAACCAAGCCTGGTGTGAGTGCGACCTTAGAAATGAAAAAAGGACGAAGTTAGCGCAGTGGTTAGTGCGCGCTCCCCATGTCTGGAGGCTGTAGTCCTCCAAACGGGCGGCCCAGGTTCGAATTCCGCTCCTTTCCCGTATGTCATTCTCTACTCTCTGTCTCCATGATTTCCGACTCTATCCACTGTCCTATCTCGACATTAAAGGCACAAAAAGCCCCCCAAAAAAAGAGACAAGAACAGGCCGGCAGAAACTCCTTCACGTTTTCCAGAGAAGCCCGTGTACCTGTGAGGACGTGGGGGTCTATGGTGAAGGTGTCGTTAGCTGGGTCGATGCTCCCCTTCTTGTAGTACTGCTGGCAGAGGGAGAGGGCGCTGCCGTTCCACCCGACGCCGTACACGTACGCATATCGTCCCACTGTGGTCTCTGGTAGGGCCAGATACTGGGAAGAGAACGAAGGGAGAAAACACTGGGTTTAAAGACATAAAAAATGACTGACCCTCTGAGCAGTACTTTTAAAATGTGGATTACATGTTGGAGTTTTATCTCGATGTGTGATTGGATGAACCGGTAGAGAAGCTCTCGTGTGTCCCCCTCAGGGCTCACCTGCTCCACAGCGTAGAAGATGTGGTCGTAGACATCGCTCTGCGTATAAACCGCTAAGGAATCGTCCGAGGACTCGTCGTAGTCTTTGAGGAAGAGGTGCTTGAAGGTCATAGTGTTCTCCTCTTTGAAGGTCACCACCACCTGGTTACTGAGGCCGAACAGAACCAGCTGCAGCAGAGAGGAGGAGGAGGAGGAGGAGGAGGAGGAGAGAGGGAGAGGTTGTGGAATCAGACTGCAGGTGTTGTGTTTTATTACTGAAGACTTGTATATCACTCAGAATGTTCTCTGTGTGCTTTGGCACGTCATAAATCACTCACAGCTCACACCTGCCTGCATACAATCCTGAGTCTGAAGTTTATGGAGGTGAGAAAAAGTCTCTCACTCACACCCACTAATGACATAATTCACTAAAGCACTGATGCTTTACAAGACCCCTGAATGCTCTGGATTTGTTTGAGAAGGTAGGTGGTTTTAAGGTCCCCCTCCCCCCCCCCCCACACACAGCCGTTTTGGACGCCCCTCGGTTTGCCAGATATGAGAGCAGTTATCAGGTCAACAGGTGTTGCAGTGATGGAAGCGGGCAAGAGAAGTGGTTCAGATAGAAGTGATTGTACCCGACCTAAAAAGCCTCTGCATGTTTCTAATAAGCTCCACGAGCAGAAACGTGCTCAAACTAGGATCAATATTGGAGATGCTTTTTGAAAAATGGAGAGAGGTTAGAACACAGAAAGGTTTACAGACCCATGCAGAGCTGGATAAACACTGAAGCTTCAGAGTCCACCACATGGTGACCTGAGTGAGCATGGACTCTAGAGAGGAGGGGGGGGGAGACAGCTCTCTACAATGTGTTGAAATTGGACTGCAGTACCCGTTTTAAACACTAGGTAACACAGTATTGCCCCTTTAAGACTTGCTAAACAGGGTCAAAGTGCAAAGTGATCCCCCTCTGTACCGCCTTGAGGCCTGAGCGGACCAACAGCTCCTGTGGTTATTACACTTACTATTGACAAGAACCTCATATAACCCGACATAAATGCTGTAACGTAGCTGTAAATGTGTCGTACCTGAGCGGTGACAATAATGATCTTCAGCAGCTGCAGGACCAGCTTGTACGGCTTGCGACCTTTGGCGTGG
The DNA here is from genome assembly GCF_963584025.1 of Labrus mixtus. Classification (NCBI taxonomy): domain Eukaryota; kingdom Metazoa; phylum Chordata; class Actinopteri; order Labriformes; family Labridae; genus Labrus; species Labrus mixtus. The sequence continues at coordinate 32,996,764 of NC_083613.1, read as the reverse complement.
TATTTGTCACAGGGGCTCATGAAGAAGTACTTCAGCTTGCGGCGAATGTCCGCCTCGTCCCGCTCCATGCCGACCCAGTGGCCCGACATCGAGGTGAACTGATGGTTGCTGTGGATGCTGTGGTTGTTGCTCTGCTGGTGCTCTCCATGCTCTCCGCTGCCGTCTGTGGAGCCATATCGAGTCACTGGGTAGACACGGCCTCCTCGTTCAGAAAGAGGAACACAAACAGGAAGTACAATTATTTTATGAGTCAACTGATCGAAAATATGTAATCAGCTGGTCAAACTCAGAAACTGACGAATTTATCACACCATTCAGGTCACAGGGCGCTTTTTTTTTTTTTAAACAGCTTGTTCTTGTTGAAATGGTCAAACACACAGAAAAACACTCTCACACACACGTAGCATCACCAAAAACAACAAGCCAACCGGCAGCTAAATCAGATAAAAGGGCATGCCTGATGTTGCCATGGTGATGCTGTCAGATAAGTGCTGAGTCGGGGAATCACCTCGTGGTTCTGCTCTCACTGTGCGAGAGTGTGCAGTCAACCAACGTTTCAAAAATGGCAGAAAATCATCCGAATGTTCGGTAGCCGCTTATCTCGCCGTGATCAAATTAAAACATTTACAACACATGACAAAACCTCTGACAAAAACTAGCGCACAGTAATTGTTAAATCTCGATTATCCTGTCTTCATGACTGTAGGAAGCCAAAATCGCAATGGAAAATTAAACTGGATTCATCGTCCAGCCCTAACCTCAGTGTACAAGCCTCGACGTGCTAAAGACATGCTATCGAGCTGAGATTCGGCCCGACTTCAAAAAATTTGGTATAAATCTGGCTGAGATTGTTCAGAGGATGACCAGCTTAAAGTCTTTATATGTGATTTTTCACACTTAAATAAAATAATAAAATAAATCAAGTATATCCTCTGAAAATAACTCTGTGAGTCATGACTGTCTACAATGGGTGTAACACCCGAGTCCCACTGTCTGTGATGCTTTCAGAGTTTTCAGAGTCCTATCTTCAGTTTGTTTACATCGCCAGGACGGCCGGCTGACTCCTCCCCTCACGTATAAAAGTTGTTTAATTGAGGGACTAGAGAAAAGAAGAATAACATACTGTACTCACTGCTTAACTGTGTTTCTAGATCACGCTCATTTCAGGTAAATTTACATGCAGTGTGAAGATACGAGCATAATAAAGATCGCTAGCATTAGCATGCTAACACAACAATGCAGCGCGAGTTGTTTTGGTTTCATGCTGGTGCTCAAGGGCGACATCTGCTGGATCAAAAATTCACATATAAAGCCTTTAAGTCTTTGCTGTAAAGCAATGCTTCTCACTAGAGATGCACCGATTCCGATGTTTGTTTCATGACTTCCTCTGGTGTAAGACTTCACATCGGCTAGTAACATCGGTTCATGCCACATTATTTGCAGATGAACTACAGGATTTTAAACTTCCTGATTGGCTTCATTTTTCAAGAGCGCAGGTTGCTGATTGTGTTTGACGATGAAAACAGATCAGAGTTTGTTCAAAAAAAAAAAAAAAAACTCTTCTCTGAATCAGTAGTAGTTAGGTGTACTAGATGTTAGCAGTAAATTGATTTGGCACAATAAATAAACATCGGCTACTGACATCGGTTCATGCCACATTGTTTACCTTTCAACAGGTCAATACAGGCCGATACAGACGCTGAACCGATGCATTCCTGCTTCTCACATTATTGATGATATATGCAATAAATAGTGACTCATTAATCACAGAGTTAGAAGTTAATTAGGCTGTTCTTTATAATCACTTGACAGCACAAATAAATACTTTCTAAACTCATGACGTCACCATCAGCCTCAGTTGTACTTTGTTTTTCTGAACATGAGGAACATGGAAATGTTAATTCTCTGTACATGCAGGGAGCAGAATAAATGGAGTAATGTCACGAGGCTGTTCCTCTGAAGAATGATGAATCAAATGTTCATGGTAATTAAGCGATTAGGGCACATTAACCAGAACAAGAGTCTCCATTGTGCAGTCCAACATTTGTGTCTGTAACATTGGGCTCAGAAGGAGAGCGTTAATCACATGAAACGAGCTGCTCTTCCAAAGTGCTGAGACTCAGTCTAGTTGCTCCTTCACAAACGTGACTCCACCTTCAACTCCTCGACACAGACGACTTCCAGCGACTTCATCCTGTCAGCAGTATGAGTCTGTCTGAGCCTGAGGAGTCTGTCTTCAGCTTTTACCTCTCTCTCTTTGTTTGCATTGTGTACATTTCATTTTCCTCTCTGTCCCCTCTGGCACTTTTGGCTGCACATGTGATTCAAACCTTTATACTCCAAAAACTACAAAGACTCATTCTGGTAAGAAAGGGGATTCATGATTGGGAGTTAGTGGCGTTGCAATACCAGAATTTTGAAACCATCTCCAATATCACAGCAAGAAGAATCAAAGTCTAAGCCACCCAATATTTGTGTATTTTCTTGTTTTTCATTGGAAAATAACTGGATTTTCATTGGTGGCGTATGAATGTGTATGAATGGATGAGTTACTTCTGATGGTCTCTTTACATAGCAGCCTCTACCATCAGTGTGTGAATGTGTAGGTGTGACCTGCGGTTTGAAAGCACTTTGAGTAGTCAGAAAACTAGAAAAGAAATATACAAGCTCAAGTCCAGTAGCCTTGGAATTCTATTTTGTTGCCATGGTATCGAACGAAGTTTGGACATTGTTTGATTTGAACTAGCAGCATATTGAAGTGGGCTGCATGGTGGTGCAGAGGTTAGCGCTGTTTCCTCACAGCGAGGAGGTTCCTGGTTTGATTCCCCGTCTGACAGGAGCCTCTCTGTGTGGAGTTTGCATGTTCTCCCCGTGCATGTGTGGGTTCTCGCCGTCTTCCTCCCACAGTCCAAAGACATGCTCCTTAGGTTAACTGCTGACTCTAAATTGCCCGTAGGTGTGAATGTGAGTGTGGCTGGTCATCTGTCTCTATATGTCAGCCCTGTGATTGACAGGTGAACAGTCCAGGGTGTAACCCCCCCTCTCACCCGATGACAGCTGAGATCGACTCCAGTTCCCCCCCCCCTGCGACCCCGAACGGGAATAGCGATAAAGATAATGGATGGATCATATTGAAGTTTAACATTCTGGTATCATGACAACCCTCTATAGCACATTGCAGATTTCCCTCCTTCTATGCAGACCTATGATTTCCCCTCAACCAGTCAAAGTCAAAGGGTCACTCCATCTCTTCAAAGAGTCTTAAGTATTCAATGACAACGCTGTGAGCAGTGAATAGCAAACATGTCACAGACAGAAGCTAACGAGCAGCAGATTCCTGAGACAGTTTGGTAACAGCTGACAAGCCTTAATGTGTGACTAAGGTGTGACTGGGTTTGACGAGAGAAAGCAGGTATGTATGAGATTAGACTAGAGTGTGTCCAACAAGTATTTTGGAGCAGGAGAGAAGAACACCGCTAACTCTTACTTAACCGACAATCTTCATCAGAGTGTGATTAAAAAAAGGCTTATGCTAATGTTACATAATGATCTCTAAACACCTCGACTTCCCTCTGTCACAACGATCGATTACAGAACTCAAACAGTATCTCTCTGGATCTGGACTGGAGGAACCATGAGTCTAGTTCTGCTTGAGTTTCAGCACATGTGTTTGCTAACAGTGTCTCTCTAGAAAATGAAACAAAGAGTACGTCGTGTGATGTTGAATGACTTGGAGGCAGACACATCGGGCTGTAGATGTTCTTTTAAAAGGAAGAATGTGAGACTTTTTGACCCAGTAGATGTCGCCCTTGAGCACCAGCATGAAACCAAAACAAACTGCTGTTTGGCCACGCCTCCTCCATACTGAAGCCTCCGCTCTCCTCCAGAAACACACCTCCAACCCCCCTCTACTCGCGTTCAGACGAAGGAGTCAAGCGCAAGCAGCAGCGGACAAAATTGTCCTTTACTCGAGCTGCAATCACCTGTGTCCTGCATTGTTGTGTTAGCATGCTAATGTTAGCGCTTCAGTTAGCTCGTAGCTTCACAATGCACATGAAGCGACACAGAATGACTGTGATCTAAAGACACTTATTTGACATCCAAATAATCAGTGAGTATGTTCTTCTTCTTCTCTCTAGTTCTTGACTAAAACAGCTTTTATACACAAGGGGAGGAGCCGGCCGTCCCGTCCATGTAAACACGGCTCTGACAACAACACAGCCAGCGGGACTCGAGCTTCTCCCTCATTGTAGACAGTCAGGACTCAGAGACACATTTACACAGGAGAGACTTTATGATTTATTTATGTAGAACATGTCGCACATTCTTCCTTTAATGTTTTATAATTATGTGTATTTATTATATGTGTATGTAAGGCTGCTCGTTGTTTGTCAGAACAGGCTGCTGCCCGTGCTGGCCAGGACTTTTCTTGAAAAATAATTTTTAATCCCAACAAGTTTTTTCATCTGGGTTAAACTGAAAAAATCTAAAATAAACCTGGCCGGCCCACACAGGCTAATTCTGATCTCGTAGGTAAATGTGTCAGGTCAGAAAATGAAGAATTCTGGACAGGTCCGGAAGAATCACATCCCCGTTAAATAGATCCAGATATGCATCCTCAGATGATCTGCTTTCTGTGGATGCATGTGAATCTTTGTGCGCAGCTGTGAACACATCTGAGGATCTTTCTACACATTTACAAACAGTTTTGCACCAATCAGATCTCCACATTGGACCCCACTCCTCTAAAAACCTATCACCTGACAAAGACTATCGCGCTGAAACATTGTGATTATAAACTTTTAGTGAGGTTGAGTTTGGGTGTTGGCTTGTCTTATTTGCTGAATGCATTGTTGCTGGTTTCAGAGCGACAAAATGAAACATCTTATTCTGACATGTCTGAGCCACACAACAGACCAAAGCTGGTCGACAGTAATGAGAGACCAGCCACTTAGTAGCAAAACAACAGATCACAAAGTTATTAGGCGAGGCTTATCGGGCTTAACACGTGTCACATGCTTTTAGCGTGCTTGAACCGACTTCTTTGGAGAAACAAAGAAGAATGGGGTCACTCATTCTGTCCATTCCACTTCCTGTTTACATTCAGGAAATCACTTAAATAGTATTCATGGCAGTTACAGTTCTTCAAAAAGAGAAGAGAGGACGTTTTCACTGCATGCTTCAACATGACGCAGGCAGGAGACAACGAAAAGTCAGAACTGGAATGTGCACGGAAAACAAAGAACTGCTGAGTCAGGACGAAGCCAAGCTCATGAGACCCAATAAGTCAAAGCTTTGCAAAGCTGTCGGCTGGAAATGAGAAGTGAAAGAGGACACAAACACTTAATCTTCTGAGTAGCATTAGTCAGCACTAACTATATATGTTACATGCAGCCCTCTTCTCTCTCTCTCCCTCTCCTCACTCTACCTGCTGCTCACCTACAATTCTACAGTTCATTTAGCAGACGCTTCTATCCAAAGTGACGTGCATCAGAGAGTAAGAACAACACAAGTCAGTCAGTAAGTGCAAATGAACAGCTTTAAGTGTGATCGGACACACGGGTGCTGACAGGAAGTGACCAGAGGCAGAGCTCAACATCGACAGCCATTCTTGAGAGTTCTAATCACCATCAAAAACATCCTGAATTGGGGCGCTGGTGGCGCAGTGGTTAGTGCGTGCGCCCCATGTACGCCCCATGTACGGAGGCTGTCGTCTCAAGCGGGCGGCCCGGGTTCACATCCCACCTGTGGCTTCTTTCCCGCATGTCATTCCTCACTCTCTCTCCCTGATTTCCGACTCTATCCACTGTCCTATCTCTCCATTAAAGGCACAAAAAGCCCAAAAATAAATCTTTAAAAAAACATCCTAAATTATATCATCATCATCACCATTAAGGTCGTAGGTGTTCATAGAGAGCTGGGTCTTTAGCTTTTTCTTAAAGGTGCAAAGCGACTCTGCAGATCAAATGGAGGTAGGTAGTTTGTTCCACGACCGGGGGGCGACAGAGGAGAAGAGTCTTATTAAAAAACTTGGGGCCCTGTTGAGAAGGTTGGATCAGGTTGGAGGGAGTGTAGACCTGGATAAGAGAGTTTAGGTAAAGAGGAGCCGTCTTTGTTGCGGTTAAGTAAACGAGCAGCAGGGTTTTAAATTTGATGCGAGCAGTACCCGAGCACACCTGAGGTCAGCTGGGCACTGGGCAACAATGTGGTGAGATATGCAGTATGCAGGAGCTTGACTGCATCTTTTGTTTGTAAAAAAAAAAACACTATCACTTGAAAAGAAAAAATCCTGCACACTACTCTTGCTAAGTATCACCAGTTTATTAGAAAAATCACAACGTTTCGGCCCCTCTGAAACTTTTTCAAGTGTGGGAACAGAGATGACCTTACTTACTTACACAGGCCATGTGGAGCTCCCTCTGAAGCCATCAGAGGGTTTAAACAACGGTTTGTTCGAGAGCCTGAAGTTTACTCGGCTTGCCGATAATATCTGACGATATTAGCATATCCAGTGACTATCTGTATCGGCCAATTTCATCCCAGATATGCGACATTACTAGATTTATTTACCAGACGAATAGCATTTCAGTTGAGTATCTTTGTAATACACTAACAGAGTGTTAAGCTGTGACGCACGTACATGCACAGTTACATTCCAGTCCAGTGACCATCTTGTCTACGTTGTATCAATCAATCAAACAAATGGTATCTCGAGACCTTACTCATTGTTGTTACAAAAGAAAATGGGATAGGGGGAGATGGGATAAGATGCAGGAAGGATTTCTCCTTTGTATTCCTCGCGTTCCTGTTGTCCACACTTCTTGTCGCTGAGGTGGAGGTCGGAGCAGGCCGTGCATGAATGAGGACGGCGGTGGTTGTGGGACAGCAGAGTTTGATGGTGGAGGCTGGGCGTCAAGGACGTCGGGTGGTAGTAGTGCAACCCGCCGGCCTGGGTCAAGACCTCCTGGGCTTCTAACAATCTGACGCGAGTACTGTTAAATCTTTTCCTCAAGTGTTTGATAACTGCATGTGAGGGATCAACGCAATAAATGTGTATATCTAAACCACTCAATCTCTACAGATCGAACATAGATCTGAGAAAGATATCGGCCGATATATCGGTTTCTGATATTTTTATCCTCAATATCGTTATCAGTATTGGCCCAAAAAGTACCATATCGGTCGGGCCCTACTGTGCACACCACATACTCCAAAAAAACTGTGGTTCAAGCCTCGTGGGGAAATAAAAAAGACAGTTTGGGCCTTTAATATCAAAACATTGCCAGCCCAGCTTAGAGTTTTGAACACCTTTAAAACTGTTATGTAATAGTTTTAATTAGTTTGAACCTGAAGCTGGTAACACCATTCAATAACGCCTCAGGGTTTTGAAAGATTTGTTTTGTTTTGAGCTCAGTACCTGACTCACCTTATGAAATCAGCTGTAACCTGAGTGTCTATGATAACCACATGTGCTTCCCTGATATACCTTGATGGGAACAGCGTTTGAATGAACTTTGCTACAAGCGAGGAAGGCGAGGTCGTCCTAGCCTTGACAGGGGTTGCGTGCCACGGTGAGAGGAATGAAAAACAGCCAAACACTTCACATTTCATTCAGACAATGGGGCAGGAGACGGAGCGCAGGCAATATCTCTGATCAGAGGAGTGTGTCGATCGTCACAGCGGATAGCTATCGGACAAAAACAAAAGTGGGCGCAGGTCGTCGGCCACGCCGCCAGATTTGACACAAGCCGAGTAAATCCGTTAAAACATCTGGCTCTTCTGGTTCAGTGACGCCCGTGAAGAGCTGAGTAACGCACCTTTAGAGCAACAAGTCTGTCAATCAAAATCCTAACTGTAACTGGAAATCTGTCAACAACTCGGTATCAAGGCTGAGATCTGGTCTGTCAGTCCACAGAGAGAGGCCACCCACAGGTTAGGAGTCCAAAACCACAACCTGCACACAAGTTAAAGAAACTTCCTGAACACAAAGTGAGATAAACTGATAATGTTCGGGGTTATTTGAGGTGAGGAGGTGATATCTTCTTTCTACCATGAGCTGAAGTCAACTTATCCTTGCTTGGTTACTTACACCAGTAATTGTAGAGATCAGTGAATATAATTGGGCGTTTGCTGTCCTACTTTTAGGATATGCATCCTGCTGATGTCAGAAAAGGTAAGGAGGTAAATCACTCAAACTTTTCAAATGTTCTCACTAGTGAAAAGTCCCAGTTAAAGGAGATCTATTATGCTGATCCATTTTTAAAGGTCACATATTCTGCAAAATCCACTTCACCATGTTTCTCTAACATGTGTCTAGTCTGTCTACTAACCCCCCAATGATGAGAAAAGTCCAATCTTTTTTCCCTTCATGACATCACAAAGGGCAGTAACCCCTTTGTTTTAGCTACACATCTCTCAACGCTACTCACCAGGTCCCAGATGGACATAACTCATGGTGAAAGTGAGTTTAATAAATCTCCAAGCATGACTGAAATTCAGACTGAATTAACTTTCACTCTTAAATATTAAACCCCCTCACAATACAGAGGAACATTATTAGTATCGAAGCCTTACTTCCCTGAGGACCTTTCCAAATTCTGAAGACTCAATCATGCATGAGAGAGCAGCTTATGAGATGGAGGATTTATCACAATACATGAAAGAGTCTGCAGTCTGCTTTAGTTAGTAGACAGGCTCCTTAAGATCAAGAAAAAAAGCCTCACAGCGTCTTTAACAAGAAGCACAATGTGGAATTATGAAGCCAGAGGCAGTGCTGATGTTAGGTCAGACGTCCAATTTGAAGTTTCAGTTAGTCTACATGTCGGGAAGGCAACTCGCTTAGACAAAGACAACATCGAACATGTTTCTATGGCAACACAACAGATCGTTATTTCTGAAAACGTCAGAAATAACTGGAAAATATTCAAAGCCATGTCATTTAATGTGTTTTGTTCCAACAACAGAACAAAATGACACAATCTCATTTCATACTGCTTTAAAAATTCAATGAAAGCAACCGATTCACATTTACGAAGTGGAAATATAAGTCATTTGTTGGACAAATCATGAGTGTCGTCAGCCATCGGTTTCTGCAAGGCGCCCCCAGAGGCTCATCGGCGCTGGCGGCCTCCATGCTGGATATCTAACGATAGGCTGAGAGCTGGAGCTGAGGCGGGTCTTAAGCCTCCTGACAACTGAAAACTGTCTTTTTAGAATGGGTGTGTATGTGACTTCCGGTGCTTTTGGAGCCAGCCTCTAGTGGACACTTGACGAACTGCAGGGGTTTTGCACTTACTCATTGGCTTCATTTTTCAACACAGGAGGTTGCCGCTTGGCCATGATACAAGAAGGCAAACAAGACCATCAACAACAAGATTGACTATTTCTATATAGTATGTTTAAAAATACTGCTACAGGGTGCAGTAGGTGCCAGGTAAGACGCTTTTTACGAAGCCTTTAACCACATTTTCTGCAGCAAATTATCAACACTAATTGATTTAGTGAACAGTTAAAGAAAGCAGTTTGAGATTGGACAAAATCGTGGCCTTGACCACAGGGGGGCGCCAAAATTGACAGAAACTGCAATTTCTTCAAAGGAACTTTAATATGATTGGTTGATAATTAGAAACAGAGGCAGCGGGGGAATTGTTCTCCGGAGGTAGCAATTTCTCACAGTTGGATTTGGGGTGTTTATCTTAGCTCATTAGCTTGATGCTAACACATAATGGTAATTGCCTTTGACAGGCTAACATGTTTAGCATTGCAGTTGTGGTACTTTTAAGAAACAATCTTTTTTTTAAGCCTCTCTTCGGTCTGTCACGTTACAGTTGTGTCACGGGTCACTCAGTCAGCTAAAGGTCAGGAGTGACGGCTGTGCGTATGTTGTTATAGTAACGGTGCTGTGAACATATAAGAAGGCGTCAGTTGACCAATCACATTAGAGCAGTGGTTCTCATGATCTAGCCTCAGGACCCACCCCCTATAGACCAAAGTATCACGGCCGCCATGTTTCCATGACATCACGCTCAGGGTGGGCGACCTGTCGTTGTTGTCGTGTACTGCTGTTATGTTTCACGATTATGTTTTTGCAATATAGATCAAATGAAAGTGGGATTATTTGTGGCGCCCCTTGAATACCTTTCAGGATAACACCTGTAGTTTTAGTGTGACTGTGTTGATTGGTGACCTTCAGACGAATGTGTCCGCTGTTGTCATGGTTACGACAGATGTTGGAGACAGAAGGTGTCCTAATGAATGTCTCTTTGTTTAGTTCTTCATTACGATGTCTAAAATTACATTTTAAGATATGTCTTAATTTAAAAACGTAACTCTGTCTGTCTTTAACATCTGTTGTAACTATGACAACCACAGAAGCTCATAGTCTCCAGTTAACACGGTCACTCTTTACACCCTAACACCTGCAAAACAGAAGTTTCTTAAAGTCACGACTTGTTGTGAAGTAAAGAGTGTGAAGTCCCACTTAGTCACCAAACATGGTGTCCTAACAGATAACATGACGTCGACAGAGCCGTTAGGGGAAACACACTAATAGATAATAACTACTGTAATCACGGCTAAACAGACAATAACAGCAGACGTGACCGTAATGTCTGAATGTCTCCACAACAAGCTACATCTCAGACAACAACAGGCACCTCTAACAAAAAACTCAACTCCAGAGAGGACAAATTAAAGCGTTTATACAAAGCAAATCAATCTCTTAGCTTCAAAAACCCCAAATTCCTCTCCTTAAGCAGCTGAGTTAAATGTTGAAATTTAAAGTAAAGTGTAGATTTTTACCTGTGGAGTTTTGTTCTTCCGTCTCCGCCATGAAGTTAAAAAACAAATAGCTAAATCATGTAGCTAAACCCTCGCAAAATAAATCTATTTTTATTGTACTTTAATGTCTGTTAAAGAGTCTCACAGCACACAGCTGTGCAACACCAGCCGGGCTCGAGCTGGTCTGCTGCTGTTTGCTTCTGCCCCTCTTCTTCCGGTCCTTCAGGTCATGTGACCGACAACACGTAAGCACGTCACTCACACGGCTCACCGCCAGGCTGCCAGCCAGACGAGCACAGGACGCTCGTCTGAGGCGGATTTTGTCAGTGTATCCCGTGCAACTTGGCATGACTGAACAGGTGACAACTTTTATCTCTGCAAAAAAATACAAACCCTGCAAACGTCACATCACGTCTTGTGTGGCCTGACCTGAAGCCCGAGCCTGCTTGTTTGCTTATTTTCCTGATGACATTCACAATTATCTGCACACATTAAAAAAGGTGAAATTCTCTTCTCTCAGCCTAAAGCGGTGTATGGAGCCCAGGGGGTGAAATGGAAATAAAAACACTTTAAACACATGCTTTCTATTCAACACAACAATTTTATTAATTACGCGCATGTTTTAATAAGATAACGTGCGCACATGTACGTTTTTTTAATTAGTGTTTTATTCTTATAACGTGCACCCATTTATTAAAGTGCACCTGCCTTTTAGTAACTTTGACCCTTGCCCCTGCGTTTTACTAAATTGAATGCACAATATAGTAAGTTGTGCATTTCCATTCGAGTTTTAGTAACTTGAATGCGCAATTTAGTAACTTGCATCTTTGCACCTGCGCTTTAGTGACTTGCACCTGCGCTCTAGTGACTTGTGCTTTAGTGACTTGCACTTGCGCTTTAGTGACTTGCACCTGCGCTCTAGTGACTTGTGCTTTAGTGATTGGCACCTGCATTTTAGTGACTTGCACCTGCACTTTAGTGACTTGCACCTGCATTTTAGTGACTTGCGCTTTAGTGATTTGCACCTGCGTTTTAGTGACTTGCACCTGTGCTTTAGTGACTTGCACCTGTGCTTTAGTGACTTGTGCTTTAGTGATTTGCACCTGCGTTTTACTGACTTGCACCTGCGCTTTAGTGACTTGCACCTGCGTTTCAGTGACTTGCACCTGCGTTTTAGTGACTTGCACCTGCGTTTTAGTGACTTACACCTGCGCTTTAGTGACTTGCACCTGCGTTTTAGTGACTTTAGTGACTTGCACTTGCGCTTTAGTGACTTGCACCTGCGTTTTAGTGACTTGCACCTGCTCTTTAGTGAGTTGCACTTGCGTTTTAGTGACTTGCACCTGCGCTTTAGTGACTTGCACTTGCGTTTTAGTGACTTGCACCTGCGTTTTAGTGACTTGCACCTGCGTTTTAGTGACTTGCAACTGCGCTTAAGTGACTTGCACCTGCGCTTTAGTGACTTGCACCTGCGTTTTAGTGACTTGCACCTGCGTTTTAGTGACTTGCACAGTTGCACCTGCGTTTTATTAACTTGCACAGTTGCACCTGCGCTTTAGTGACATGCACCTGCGCTTTAGTGACTTGCACAGTTGCACCTGCGTTTTAGTGACTTGCACAGTTGCACCTGCGTTTTAGTGACTTGCACAGTTGCACCTGCGTGCATCTTTGCACCTGCGCTTTAGTGACTTGCACCTGCGCTTTAGTGACTTGCACCTGCATTTTAGTGACTTGTGCTTTAGTGATTTGCACCTGCGTTTTAGTGACTTGCACCTGTGCTTTAGTGACTTGCACCTGCGCTCTAGTGACTTGTGCTTTAGTGACTTGCACCTGCACTTTAGTGACTTGCACCTGCATTTTAGTGACTTGCGCTTTAGTGATTTGCACCTGCGTTTTAGTGACTTGCACCTGTGCTTTAGTGACTTGCACCTGTGCTTTAGTGACTTGTGCTTTAGTGATTTGCACCTGCGTTTTACTGACTTGCACCTGTGCTTTAGTGACTTGCACCTGTGCTTTAGTGACTTGTGCTTTAGTGATTTGCACTTGCGTTTTACTGACTTGCACCTGCGCTTTAGTGACTTGCACCTGCGTTTCAGTGACTTGCACCTGCGTTTTAGTGACTTGCACCTGCGCTTTAGTGACTTGCACTTGCGCTTTAGTGACTTGCACCTGCGTTTTAGTGACTTGCACTTGCGCTTTAGTGACTTGCACTTGCGTTTTAGTGACTTGCACCTGCGTTTTAGTGACTTGCACAGTTGCACCTGCGTTTTATTAACTTGCACAGTTGCACCTGCGCTTTAGTGACATGCACCTGCGCTTTAGTGACTTGCAGTTGCTTCTGCGTTTTAGTGACATGCACAGTTGCACCTGCGTTTTAGTGACTTGCACAGTTGCACCAGCGTTTTAGTGACTTGCACAGTTGCACATGCGTTTTAGTAACTTGCACAGTTGCACCTGCGTTTTAGTGACTTGCACAGTTGCACCTGCGTTTTAGTGACTTGCACAGTTGCACCTGCGTTTTAGTGACTTGTACAGTTGCACCTGCGTTTTAGTAACTTGCACAGTTGCACCTGTGTTTTGGTAACCACCATATCTTCGGAAAAGCGGCTCAGGGCTAACTCTGATGAAGAGTAAACTATCGTTTTCTAGTGTAATCTACAGTAGTTCAGGTTGCATTACGCTTTCACTGTGCTTCATATATCTTAACATGACATTGGTAGAGGATTGCCATAAGGTAGGTGACCCCACCGTCCATCAGAAATATGACACCTGATGTCCACTGATATAATCCTAAAGACAAGGAACCCCTGCACTAAAGGACCCATGATTCCAACAAACATTCGTACTCCCAGACTTTAAGGGGGAAAAAAATCTCCTTGTATATTTATTTACATTTCAGAGTAAAATACAGACAGACTTTTTTTGCATGAACACGGATGCCAACCATTTCTTTTAATTGCGAGCTGAACCCGTGACTCAGGTTAGGCTGCCCTATCTTTGGGAAATGTGGTGTGGTGATCCTGCCATACCAAAATGTGAGAGGGACACAGATATTACCCCCATCACGCCCGTCAAAACACATGTAGTAAAGTAGCCGTGAACCTTTGCAGACTGTAAGTCTTTGAGTGTTTGCCTGACACCTTATGAACCAAAAAAAAATAAAAAAGAAGAAGAAAAGAAAAAATAACATAAACTGCGTTCACAACAGTCTGCAGTGGTAAGACATTCAGCTGTTAACTAACATCACTCATATGTCCAACACACACACACACACACACACACACACACACACACACACACACACACACACACAGACACACACAATCTGTCATCTCGTCTCTCCCCTATTTTCCCTCCAGTGCTTTGTCTCTGGCGATCACCGCCTCGTCGAACTTGATCATAAGAGTGGTGCCCTTGTGCCAGTGCACGGTGACCTTGGCGGGGAAGCCGCTGTGCGTGAGGATGGCCTCCACGATCCCTCCGATGAAGGCGGCACAGTTCAAGCTGCTGTTGTCCTTAGGAACGGAGATGTACGTGTTGACGAGGGGCTCCTTCTCGATGATGTAGTAGGTCTTGTCATCGTCGTTGGCCTGCTCCAGCTTGTCCGCCTCCTTGCCGAACAGAGATCTCCACACGGATACCTGCCGAGTAAAAACAAAATGACTCTGGAGGAAATAATGTCTCTATTATAACCCTTTTCACACATACGGAAATCTCCTGAAAAACTCTGAGATTTGGCTACCTGGAAGGGCTTTAGGCTGTGTGTGAATGCAAACAGCTGCATTTTTCGCGCGGACTTTACCCGGAGTTTCTCCTCCAGACCCCTTGAGAAAATCCGGGTGAGCTGATGTCTGAACGCGGCTGAATATACTCCGGAGATTTCAACTCGAGCAAATAGAAAGAGAATGACGTTTATATAGTGACTGTCTAAAGTGTCTGCCCGTGACCACTACGATCTCCGTGCACGTAATTAAACGTCTGCATTCTGTTTTCTGTTCGTCAGTATGTTGTTCTCCTCTCTTTTGTGGATGTTGTCATTCCATTGGATTACACATAGCATTGATATAAAGACAAATATTCTCATTATAACGTCGTGTAGCGGACTCTGTTGCTTCGGCCGCTACTTCCGCGTTGTTTATTTACAACGCCTCACCTCAGGAAATCCCCCGCGGCCCCTCCCCTCTGACAGGGAAATTCCCCCGCTGTGAGGAGCATATGTGAACGACTAGGTCGGGAGAATCTCCGGAGAAGTCCTCCTGTAAATATCTAGATATTATCCGGAGTGGATGCGTGAAAACGGCTTATTAGTGCTTTCACACAATTACAGAAAACTCCTGAAAAAGCTCCTGATATTGGCCGGAGGAGCTGCATGCTTTTTGTAACATAACAAAGAGTAAGGTCTTTTACCTGCTTTATGTAACATAACAAAGAGTAAGGTCTTTTACCTGCTTTATGTAACATAACAATGAGTAAGGTCTTTTACCTGCTTTATGTAACATAACAATGAGTAAGGTCTTTTACCTGCTTTATGTAACATAACAATAAGTAAGGTCTTTTACCTGCTTTATGTAACATAACAATAAGTAAGGTCTTTTACCTGCTTTTTATAACATAACAATAAGTAAGGTCTTTTACCTGCTTTATGTAACATAACAATGAGTAAGGTCTTTTACCTGCTTTTTGTAACAGAACAATGAGTAAGGTCTTTTACCTGCTTTATGTAACATAACAATGAGTAAGGTCTTTTACCTGCTTTATGTAACATAACAATGAGTAAGGTCTTTTACCTGCTTTATGTAACATAACAATGAGTAAGGTCTTTTACCTGCTTTATGTAACATAACAATAAGTAAGGTCTTTTACCTGCTTTTTGTAACATAACAATGAGTAAGGTCTTTTACCTGCTTTTTGTAACATAACAATGAGTAAGGTCTTTTACCTGCTTTTTGTAACATAACAATGAGTAAGGTCTTTTACCTGCTTTTTGTAACATAACAATGAGTAAGGTCTTTTACCTGCTTTATGTAACAGAACAATAAGTAAGGTCTTTTACCTGCTTTATGTAACATAACAATGAGTAAGGTCTTTTACCTGCTTTATGTAACAGAACAATAAGTAAGGTCTTTTACCTGCTTTTTGTGTCTGGAGATAACACTTGTTATGAGTTGACTCTATACAAATAAAAATGTATTGATTGATTGATTGATTATAGAAAGTGTGATTTTCCTCCTTTTATTCTTCCATTCACTCCTTCAGCTGTCTCTCACACACACACTAAGTCTGCATACCTTGACAAACAGCAGTATGTTCAGTACTTTGGTCTCCCTCTTGCCGTTCTTCTCTCTCAGCACCAGGACGTCCAGCAGGCTGCCCCCGACCCTCTGACCCATGTCGGACAGACGAGCCTGCAGCTCGGTCACGGAGTAGACCCGGCTCTGGCAGTACTGCACCACCTCCGAGAACAGCAGGGCGAAGGCGCACACACTCACCTCGGTCTTCGGTCGGGTCAGAGGCCGCTCCAGTAACGCGGACTTGCCTTTGGTGAAGCGAGCCTCCATTATTATTATTATTATTAGTAGTATTATTAATAATAATAAATGATCAGCTGATCGGCTACTGCTAACAATGCTAACCGCTCAAAGGCTGTTTTTATTAGCTTTAAAGCTAATTGACGAGATTACCTCTTAAGCCTATGACATGAATATTTCAGTGTCAGTTCAGTTTAACAAAAAAATAAAACACAAAGCTCACTGCGCGTCCCCCTACACCTGCTGTAGTTGTTTCGTTTACTTCCGGTTCCGATTACGTCACATGCAACGTGACTCTTCTTCTTCTAATGGATTTACGGCAGGCAGTACATTGTAGTGTGTAATGCTGCCCTCCACAGTCTAGGAGTGTGTACTTCAGTTTTATGATACAGGCAAGTGGCATTTAAGAATCTAAGAACAGCGCCCCCAACAGATTAAAAGTTTGTACCACAGAAAATATTGACTTAAAGGAGAAAGATGAGTCAGATAACTACCTGAATAACTGACTTCTTTCCTATATTTAACAAAAACAAAGACAACATGACTGTTTCCTCCTTGTATCTTGTATATGTGCCGATGTAATTAGGTTTAGTTCATTGTTGTTTTGTATACTTTATTTTGTATAGTTATCAATTTCTATGTAAATATTTTTGTTTCAGTTTGTTGTTATTCTGTCTGATAAAAGCTTTTGCTAAAAATAAAAAATATTGTCCATCCAGCTGTCCATTTTCTTCCGCTTATCCGAGGTAATTTTTTTAAAGTGAAATGAGACATTCAAAGACGCAGCAGTGTCCTTCTTTTACATCACCGGGACTACGGGGAGACACTGAGGACGACTATCTACGGAGAGCCTGAAGGGACAAAACAGCCTGAGATTAATTGTGACAAAAAAAAACTAATTAATTAAACTAATAATTTCAGACCTTAATTTATCGTGATTAACTAATGCTGACTACCTGAATATTACCCAGCTCCATGGTCTGCAGCCAGTGGCGATTCCAGAGTCTGTCGTGGCCCTAGGCAAAAATCTGTTGGGGGTCCCTCTAACCAGCGTTCATCACCATCATGTCTGCCAGTGTCCCGACGATTACTCCTCTTCCTCTTTTTTTCCTGTTTCTGTTTTCTCTCCTGTAGACGGATAATTCTTCTTTGTTTTTCTTTGTAGACTTTCATTGACAAACTTTGGTTTTCTCAGCAATAATGCATACAACGCTTAGCAGAGCAAGGAGAGTGAGTGCTGTCAGATGGGGCCCCCTTAGGGAGGTTTCCTACTGTCGTTGCAAAATTTGCACATTTTTTGTCACTGATTTGGTTGAAAGTTTGTCAGCCCTCAGGCGCCCCCTGCTGGTCTCGGGCCCTGAGCAGTTGCCGCTTTGCCTGTTGACAAGCAGCTCCTCTGGCACGATGCACTTCTTCTTCTGTTGTATTTAATGCTTCTTCTTCTTCTGTTCTATATAATGCTTCTTCTTCAGTTGTATTTAATTCTTCTTCTTCTTCTGTTGTATTTAATGGTTCAACGGTGACAAAATGAGAGAAAGTCTGATGTTTCTTAATCTCTCTGCATCTGAAGTTCCTCTGGGTGACAGGTTGTGTTGATCACAGTGAAGAAACATTTCCTGACACAGATGAGTCACATCACACGAGATACGTTAAATATTAACCATAAATCTGCTTTCCCTTTAGTTTTGTTTGTTGAAGGTCATACTATTATCTCTTTGAGTGAAGCTGTACACGTCTATAAACATGATGTATCTACGTCTGAACAGGAAAAACAATGATGAATAATCTGTGTGATCAACCTTTTAACAGGGCCAGGGATCTGTTTTCCTCATGTCACACTTTAACTCACCGTAGGCTGAATCAATATTTGGGCCATCACTGGACAAAGAGTACTTTCCCTATTTGGTCAAAACACTGCAGTTTATACAAATACACCTACTCGGAAAGTCTCAGGAGTCGTGTTGAGCAAAACTTCACTGTTCGGTCTGTTTCTGTTGTTTTTGGAAAGCCTGAACGTTAAAAGGTTTCTGTCGGGATTCCTTCTGATCTCACTTTTGGAGTTATCGTTATCGTTCTTGTTGCCTGGAGGAGGTCGGGTTTATGTTCTTCTGTAGAAGAGGCGACAAGCAGGAGATGCAAAATGTCTTCATCTGGACTGTCATGTTTTGTTTGGGCTCTATTCTTTATCGTATTCACCACTCATGGCAGGCCGGCAGGTGAGTTCAGTTATTCAAAATATGTCAACATTCATATTAAATTCTTCATTTGAGAGTTTTGATGAGAAATATTTCCTTACTCCCCTCCCTCAGTGTTTGTAAAAACCGATCTCCATTCGGACATGAAGCTCAAAGTTGAGTTGGTTCTTATTTCTTTGACGTTTTTTAGGTCTTTTGGTTCAGCTTGAGTTGTAGATAGATAGATAGATAGATACTTTATTGATCCCGAGGGAAATTAAAAAAAAATTTACACTTGTGAAGAAAGAGCGGCCCCTGAGTGATGGCAGAACGGTTGGAGAGGGACAGTTTCTTGCAAAATAAAAACATGTTTGAGCCTCTGAAACTAAAAGAAGCACAGGGCCGTCAGTGTGAACACAGAGCTGAGCCCAACAAACAAAAAGGGAGTTTGACTTTACTTTTTTTCATATGAAAAAAAGTAAAGTATGTGATCTTTAAGTCATTACTTAAAGATCACATATCATCCCCCTTCTCCACCTTTTCAAACAGTCCCTCTGTGGTCTAAATGAAACATCTGTGCTGTGTTTAAAATATAACATGAATCAAGCACCAGAGGAGGTTTGTGACCCTGTATAAACCAGCTCTCTCAGAACGCTCCGTTTTGGTGTGTGTGTCTCTTTAAATGCAATGAGCCCCCCCCCCCTGAGTTTTCTCAGTAGACATCACTCCTCTGTAGTGAGAATAAAAATGGCCGACCTGCTCAAAATGTTTTGCTCTAGTCTGGGGTTGGAGTCCATGGGTGGAGAATCCCACTGTGACATCACAAGGAGAGCACATTTGAAACAGAGCATTTTTCTCTGTGTTGTAAGACTTATACAGACCACAAACAAAGGACTGGATGGGTTTATTTCACATTTTGTGGGTCTGTAGACTCTCAGGTTACCCAAACATATGTTCAAAAAAACTGTAGAAGTGGATTTTTCATAATATGTCCCCTTTAAGAGTATATTTAGTTCATTCATCGGTCCATAATTGGAACACAATGCTCCACTTCACGTCGAGGCGGCTGTGACTCAGTTTGCAGAGTCGGTCGTCTCTCAACCAACAGGCCGGGGATTCGATCCCCAGCTCCTGTAGTCACATGTGGATGGGCAAGACACTAGTTAGTTAATACTGAGGGACACTTTACAGAGCAGCTCTACCATCAGTGTGTGAAGGTGTAGGTGTGACCTAAAGGGTAAAAACGCTTTGAGTAGTCAGAAGACTAGAAAAGCGCTATACAAGCTCAAGTCCATTCATCATTGATCAAATACTTCTTCTGTTTCTCATCCATTGTTGTCAGGGCTCCATCTGCGTAACATGGACAGCTTCATCCAAGCTGTTCAGCAGGTCGAAGACTCAAACCCCGATCTGCCCCCTCTGGCTCTGGTCAGGGCCCTGCGGAGGACAGCAGGAAACGACGACATGATGACCGTCCATTTTTTGGGTTCCTCCTATAATCTGAGCGACGCTGAGATGCTCGAGACAGCCATTCTCAACGCCTCGTCCTTTAGCTTCTTCGACAAGGCCATCCACCACACTGTGACGGATCAAGGAGAGGAACGAGGGGTGGTGCTCGCTACAGACGGCACCACAGTAGCCCTCGCACCTTTACTTCTAGGGATCGAATCAGGATTAAAAGTCAAGATGGAAGGGGGACCAGCTGTCGGGATCTTCCCTCTCACTTTAGGCCGGACGCTGGGCCTGTCTTTCTTCAGCCTCCAGGACTTCCCGCCATCCACTCGCATGGGGCCTAACGGGTGCTGGGACAACGTGGACCGCCCTAGGATGTTTAAGCTCTCTCATCCAGCCACTCTGGCCACTGATGCTGTTATCAGCGGGGGCATGGATGGAGCAATTCTGGGCACGGACATTAGCACCTTACCTGCGTCTGAACAGCCGCGGCCCCTCAGTGAGATCTTAAAAGGATACTACAGCTTCAGCCTGAGTGGAGAGCAGGGTCTCGATGCGGTGACCGGCCATGTCAGCCCGAAGAGAAGGGAGATTTCTAGATCAATTCTAGAGCCGCTGGATCTTTACAGCCAGGTGATGGAGACGTTGGCTTTAGTCTGGAAGTTGGAGAAGACCGAGTGGATT
This sequence comes from Labrus mixtus, assembly GCF_963584025.1. Lineage (NCBI taxonomy): Eukaryota > Metazoa > Chordata > Actinopteri > Labriformes > Labridae > Labrus > Labrus mixtus. Next base: position 32,976,147 of record NC_083613.1, on the reverse strand, counting down.
GCGATGGACACTGGGGTCGGGAAGGCAGTGAAGGATGGTTTGAAGGCGTTTGTGCACAAATACTGGGGTAAGTATTGGAGACAAAGATCCTTCTCATTACCCAAAATAGTATCAATATCAAATATCCCATACCATATTCAAACCTTCATCTTCTCTCCTCCTGTCCTCAGACTGCCCTCAAATAATCCCTCGTTGTCAGTGGGGTGCAAAAGACTACCGGGGAACACCCGTCCCTCTGTCTCTGCCCCTCCAGTTTCTCTATGTTCACCACACCTACGAGCCGTCCTCGCCCTGTCTGTCCTTCCCAAACTGCTCTCGTGGCATGAGATCAATGCAGAGGTTCCACCAGGAAGATCGTGGTTGGAACGATGTTGGATACAGGTAACCATCCTTAATATGAATAAAAAAAACATCTTAAGATATACATGCTCATTTGTCTTGCTGCAAGTTAAAGGACAAGGTTGATACTGCTTATTTTTGTCTGTGCATGAAGACTTGGCGCCATTAGCTTAGCTTAGCATGATGACTGGAAGCAGGGGGAAACTTCTGGCATGCTCTGTTTAAAGCATCACTCATTGTCTCTAAATAAATGTTCAAAAACATGAAAAGTAATCTTGCGGTTTTGCAAGTAAGTAAATATTCTATTATACTAATTTTAGTCCCTTAAAACATTTTATTTTGGTTTAGTTTGAGAATAAAGTAAACAAGCAAATTATAAAGTTTGGGTTGTGGATTTCTCCCAAATGGACCAGGATGTAGGAGGATTTACCTCATTAGCTTGATACTAACACATAAAGGAAATTGTCATTTACGGGCTAACATAATTAGCATCAGGATTTTTAGCTTAAAACTCCTGCAAGGAGTCTTTAAAGAGCCCACATTATGTCCTTTTTGGGGTTTGTATATTTAATCTATGTACCTACTAAAGTATGTTCACAATAGCTAAAGTTCGAATAAAGTGTTTGTTTTCATGTACTGTCGCTCCATGCACCGGCTCGCTTCTGACTCTCTCTCTAAGGCTCTGAAGTGCCCACGTTCAGAGTCCCCACGTGTGCCAAGTCTGATCTGATTGGTCAGTCGCTCAGCACGGTTCTCGGAAATGTCCCGCCCCTTTTACCATATTGGGAATGCGGCCACTTTGGAACATAAACATTAGCACCTTAGCACTACTGTGCTACCGCAGGCTGCGGCATATCGTGGGCGTGCTACAGAAGTTAACGGGCGTGCAACATGAGCTGCTGGGCCACAACGAGCCAACGGGCTTAGATCAGTGATCTCACACTGACAAGACGTCACACTGGCAATTTTTTTTCGAGGGGGGCTAGAACCGAGCGTTACATGCAGCTACAGCTAACAGGAGGACGTAGGAGAAGCCGCGTTTACGCAGACTTTGAATTTTTGCAAATAGATGTGCCTAAACATGCACAGGACACTTGGAAAACACACTAAAGAGCATATAAAACCAGAAACAGCAGAATATGGGCCCTTTAACTGGTTTTGAAACAGACTGTAACTATTACGAAAGCCTCTTTATGACCGTGCACCATGTCCTATTGTTTATGGTGAGAAGGCAGACTCAGAGGGCAGAACAAACACCTAGCTGTGGGAGTGTCACCCACCTGGGGGAGGGGCTACTGCCCTTTGTGATGTCATGAAGGGAAAATCTCCAAACGGCCTGTTTGAGCACACATTTTCTGAAAAGTGGAGCAGGAAAAAGAAGAATGCCACAACAAAAATCTTTCCTCTATTTATTTTTGTGTCTGATATCATCCTTCAATTTGTGCATGGGCTACATTGTGAATTCACTAACCATGTGCTGTATTCTATTTGCTCTCTCAGCTTTGTGGTTGGCTCAGACGGCTACGTCTATGAAGGCAGAGGTTGGAATCACCTCGGCACACACACCAGGGGGCGCAACTCCAAAGGGTACGGCGTGTCAATCATTGGAGACTACACCTCAAGCCTGCCCTCTCGCCACGCCATGGGCCTTTTGCGTCATCGTCTTGTCCGCTGCGCAGTAGACGGAGGGAAACTTGAAGCCAACTTCACCATCCATGGCCACAGACAGGTGGTAAACTACACCACCTGCCCCGGAGACGCATTCTTCTCAGAAATCAGAAGCTGGGAACACTTCAGAGAATGACAAGACAACCAGGATAAGCTCAGCATCCTTAAACATTTATGTTTCTTCAAGGTATTACTGCCGGCTGTTTGTTTTTCTTAAAGGAGCAGTATGTAACTCTGACCCTAGTGTTTAAAACGGGTACTGCAGTCCAAATTCTAAACATTGTAGAGAGCTGTCTCCCCCGCCCCCTCCTCTCTAGAGTCGATGCTCATGCAGTTCACTTCAGTGTTTATCCAGCTCTGCATGGGTCTGTAAACCTTTCTGTGTTCTAACCTCTCTCCATTTTTCAAAAGCATCTCCAATATTGATCCTAGTTTGAGCACGTTTCTGCTCGTGGAGCTTATTAGAAACATGCAGAGGCTTTTTAGGTCGGGTACAATCACTTCTATCTCAACCACTTCTCTTGACCGCTTCCATCACTGCAACACCTGTTGACCTGATAACTGCTCTCATATCTGGCAAACCGAGGGGCGTCCAAAATGGCCGTGTGGGGGCGGAGCCTTAAAACCGCCTACCTTCTCTGGTCCAAACAAATCCAGAGCATTCAGGAGCAGAATCTAAAGTTAGAAGGAGGACATACTGGCTGCTGCATTGTTGTCAGAGAAGCCAGCACTTCAACATGTTTCCTTAATGTCTGATCATACAGTAAGGTACCTTTATCATATCAGTCAATAGATATCTTACAGACTGCTCCTTTAACTTTTCTCTAACAAAATCTTTTTCTAGTTAAGCATACTGTCTTGTAATTTTTTTTCTCGCTATTTTTAGTTTTCAATGCATTTTTATGTAATCATGATAACTGTTTTGTGAGATGTTGATCTAGAACGATAATCTCGGTCCTTCTGTATGTCACAACCATCTCATTCCTCCTCTTTATATTTTACAGGATTTGGAGAAAAGAACAGGACAAGACACAGAACTCACCAACCTTATCAAATATGATTGTTTCTTATACATGTCTCTTTATTGTGTTTTACACTTACAGGAGTTATTGTACATGTAGTAAAATTAACACACAGAGATCCATTTCTGCATTTCTAATGTTTTGTTTTAGAGTCGGTCGTCTTCTAACCAGAAGGTCGGGGGTTCGATCCCCAGCTCCTGCAGCTACATGTCCGATGTGTCCTTGGGCAAGACACTTAACCCCAAGTTACTCCCGCTGCTTCGTCGACCAAATTTGCTTCAGACCAGGGCGATAGTTTGAGCCCTAATGCATGAGTCCAAGGTTTGAGAAAAACCCAAATAGGACTCTGAAAGAGGAACCCACCAGACCACCTACTCAGCCACAATATTTTCCCGTAAATCTTTGCTCTAACATGACCCTAAATGTTACCTCCCACGCACTAAAGATGACCTGATTGGTGCTGCTTTACTCAACAGACTGTTTGTTTTGTAGAGTTCATTGTACCATGGGAAAACCCAGAAAACAAACCTCCTTACACAAACAGTCAGGCAGCCAAACGTTCAGAGTGACGCTGAACCAGGGAAGCTGCAGGTCTGAGGAGTTACACAACACTAGTTTAATACACACATTTTACTTCTTAAACAATTGTTTACACAGCCCGACATGTCTACAGTTTTTGCAATTAATGTTTTTCATTAGGGTGATTAATACTCAATACTGCAGAATGCTTTTATAGCCTATGATTTTTTAACACATTCCGGTTGTGCATAAGAAGCAAATTCAGTGAGTTGTTCATTTCATGGACATGAGCACCATCTGCAGGTCCAGGGTGATTAGTGACACACACCATCAACTGCACACTGCAGCTGCAGAGACCAGGAAACCAACCCATTTCCTCCTCATGCAACCTTACACTTTTTCTCCACTACACTTAAAGGACCAATCAGTAACATATCTACTGACTGAAATGATAAAGTGATCAGACATTAAGGAAACATGCTATGTTGAAGTGCTGGCTTCTCTGACAACAATGCAGCAGCCAGTATGTCCTCCTTCTAACTTTAGATTCTGCTCCTGAATGCTCTGGTGATACAAGTATTTCAGCTCAAGTAGAAGAAAACAGGAGGCAGGAAATAATGCATCAGACAGGCTTGGGGTGCCTGGTTCAGAAACTCACAGTGAAAGTGAAAGTGAGCCTAACGTTTAAACAAATGAACCAAAGATAAGACAGAGACGCTGTGCTGTGGCTGCAGAGAGATCACCAGAGAAGAGAACAGGAGGAAAAAGGTTGGTGCGTTGTTATTTACTTAGTGATTATTTTTATTTTACTCACAGTTTCATATTTATAAGACCACTTATAAGAATCTTAACACAAGCTGAGACGTCTTTAAGTTGTGTCTTTAGCATCACAGCAGCTTCAATTTGAACACATCAGTGGTGTGGCCTTTAAAACATGTCACAACGGTTTTGCTCACTCAAAAAAACAAAAAAAAGTGCAAAAGGAAGATGTACTTGCATGGCAATAATGAGATATTGATGACATGAATATTATCTGCCATATCCAGACTGAGACTTACTTATCATACTCTCTAAAGGACTCCAACGACTTTTTTATTCTTTTATTGACAGTGTGCAGGACCAGGCTCAGTTGGATCTCAGCTTCACGTGAACTGCAGAGGATACCATGGGAGGAAACTGTAAGTGTCTGTTTGCCTGTAATAACGAGAACGTTTGAGATCTTGACTTATTTGTCTTGTCACCTCGGGATATCAACTCTGTTTTTCCTGTAACGCCGAGAACATTTCAGACGTCTTCTCAAAGTCTTGATAAATTAACTCGTTATCACACGTGTGCCAATCACGATCCTCCAGTGTTAAAATGAAGCCAGTGCAGAAATGGAAGTGTTGACAACTGGAATGTGGGGAATACAGCGTATTATCCAAGTGGCAACCTCCGGTCTTGAAAAATGAAGCCAATGCGGAACTGCAAAATCCTGCAGTTCCTGGAGTGTCCACTAGAGGCTGGCTGCAGGAACACAGGAAGTCACATACACACCCATTCAAAAAAGCCTGTTTTTACAGCAGAAATTAAGAAGTTTACAGCCTGGTTCAAAAAACTAAATATGTCTGATTAGTTATTGTCATCGTGGCACACACTGTACGGGGGGTGAATGTTTTAAACGGCTCCGTTTTGATTTTATGAATGATATGTGTTATCCAAGTTAGGCGTGTAGCTGACCTGATTGACAGGTGGGCGTGATGTAACTGTTTGTCAGGAGGTTTAAAACCCGCCTCAGCTCCAGCTCTCAGCCTGTCGTTAAGTTGACTGAAAGTTAGACTGAGACAGGATTTCCAGCATGGTGGCTGCTGCTGATGAGACTCCAGAGCCCCCTGCAGGAACAGAAGGGTGATGTCACTCAAGCTTCAAACATTAATATTTACAGATTATGGTATTTGAACATGCATGAGTTGTTTTACTACAAAGTCACAGCGCCAACTACTGGCCTGGCATCTACACTCCAGTGTTTTCAGTCCTTTGATGGGATTTGTGTGCACAGCGGGTTTTCATCCAAATGTCATCCTCTGGAGGCAGAACATTTTTGAAAGTTTAAATGTAAAATTATTCTTTTTTATGTGTAAACATGGCCTTAATGTGTGTTATCACATGCCCGTATTTAAGAAGTTGTTAATATGTCAGCTGAATGTAAGATGAAATATGTTTCCTCTTTTTTTGTTTGTTGATGAAACACTCTGAACATTAGCGTCCTCAAGCAGTGAAGAGGAAGATGATGACGGATATGGAAACATTATGGACGTTAGAGCTACTGGAGCTTCAAAGGAAACGGCTCGGCAGGACAGGCTGCTATACTCTGGTAAGTGCGGCAATAAAGAAACACGAGCTGACTTTGACTAAGGGTTGTAGCACTAACGCTGTGTTTCCTGTTTTCTGTGTCTCTTCTGTCTAAAAGGTGAGGAGGCGTCACACAAAATGGCAGAGTATGATTTGGACAGAATGAAACAATACAAGTCTAAAATCAAGAGTGCAGCAGATAAATATGACATCGATCCAGCTCTTATTGCTGCCATCATCTCCAGAGAGTCTCGGGCTGGAAATACAATCAAGAGTACTGGAGGCTGGGGGGACTATGACCAGAGCCGAAGAGCGTACAACGCCTTTGGACTGATGCAGGTTGTAATTAATGCTTCTGTTTATCTCACATCATCATCATCATCATCTACAGCCTCAGGTGGAGAGACATTTACAGCAGTGTTTGTCCATATGTTGTAGGTTGATGTCAATCCAAAGGGAGGTGGGCACAAGCCAAGGGGTGCATGGGACAGCAAGGAACACCTCTGCCAAGCCACGGGTTGATTTTATTGAAAAGATCCGGGACAAATTTCCCGACTGGAGCAAGGAGAGGCAGCTCAAAGGTTTGTTGTACTGAACCGGGAGACTTGCACACACTTGAACATGTCTTCACACGTTACTTATCTTTGTTTCCTGTTTGTATTCCATTCTGCAGGAGCAATTGCAGCCTACAATTGTGGGGATCGGAAAGTCGATAGCTACCGGGAAGTGGATAAAAACACAACAGGCAAAGACTACTCCAATGACGTTGTGGCCAGAGCAAAGTGGTACAAAAGAAATGCAGACTTTTGATTGTTCGCAGCTTTTCCGAAAATGAAGGAAATACTCTGTAATGTAATGTTTTCCTTTCCCTTGCGATACTCACACTTAATAAACACGATGCAACGAACATGAGTTTCTCATCTTGTTTGAACTCTGATTGGGACATTTAAAAGAAAAGAAGGGACAATAGAAATCTCAGAACCCATTGGCAATCGTCTGACAAAAGCGCTGTTCAGATTGCCGTTTCAAGCCGCGACAATATTCAGTGCAGGAAGAGGCAGAAAATTCAAAGACCTTATTTGAAGCCTGTACAAAAAATACTGTGTATGAAAACTTCTGATAAAACCATGAATAAATGGATAATGAGTAATAGCAGTTAAATGTTGTTTCAGGCATTTAACTGAGCAGCAGGTTTTTGACAGATGGGAATTATTCCATAATTTGCTGCCTCTAAATCAAATCGAAAACTGACTTCTGAAAGTCAAACATTTCGGAGGATGAAGAACTAAAGCTTCACATGTTGAGCATGACTGGACCTGGGAATTAAAAATAAAGTCACTCTTGAAGTGCTCAGGGATATTCCCTTCACTCAATGTTTTAAAAATAGAAACACATATTTGAGAAATATTGATGTTATAAATGTTGAGAATCTGGAGCTTCTGAAACAAAGGAGCAGAAGAAGCACGGGACTCTGATCGCCATCCTGACAAAGCGTCTCTGGAGGAGCAGAAATGTATGGAGATTCGAGGGAAAAGTACTAGCCCAAACTACATCACAATATGCAAGATATGAATAAATTAGACTGTAATAACGAGTAAGGAGACAACTGGAGGTGACGAGATGATTGACCCTTCGAATGATCCCAAGGGATTTGTTTATTTTCCTGCTAACCCAACTCAAATTCTCATCAACAGAAACTCCCAGAAATCTCGTAGTTGATACCTGGGACATCTCAAAGGAATCTATGTTGAAATGGTCTCTATTGTAATTTTGGACAAATCCTTAGAATATCATTTTTTTGCCAGTGAAAATGACAGTTTGATTTTTTTTTTTAATTCAAAGGTAATTTATTCAATTTAAACAATTTCAGATAATCAGTTAAACCAATATTAGCATCCCTCATCAACATTTGAATGAGAGAGAACGAAGGTTGTGCCATCTGCAAACATTATTGGAGACAGAACGTGTGAAACATTATACAAATCATTGATAAAGATAAGGAATAATAACGGTCCCAAAATGGACCCCTGTGGAACCCCGCAATGCAATCCTGGCTTTGTTGGAATAGCAATCCTTGACAGAAACAAACTGGCTTCTGTTGAAGAGATGTTTTACCCATTGTGTGTAACATCATGAAAACCATATGTATTTATTTTTGTCCCAGTAACACATGATGACTAACTGTATCAAAAGCTAGACCTATACAATTTTACATAACCTGTGCAGGAATAAAAATAGATACCGTGGGCAATTTAACTAAAACTGTAAACAGCTTAAAAACATCGACAAAATTAGACCCCCAATGGTTTCTGAGATTAATTCAAGAGGGCATGAGAAGAGAGGGCATGAGACGAGAGGTCATGAGACGAGAGGACATGAGACGAGAGAGCATGAGACGAGAGGGCATGAGACGAGAGGTCATGAGACGAGAGGGCATGAGACGAGAGGTCATGAGACGAGAGGGCATGAGACGAGAAGGCATGAGACGAGAGGGCATGAGACGAGAGGGCATGAGACGAGAGGGCATGAGACGAGAGGGCATGAGACGAGAGGTCATGAGACGAGAGGGCATGAGACGAGAGGGCATGAGACGAGAGGTCATGAGACGAGAGGGCATGAGACGAGAGGGCATGAGACGAGAGGTCATGAGACGAGAGGACATGAGACGAGAGGGCATGAGACGAGAGGTCATGAGACGAGAGGGCATGAGATGAGAGGTATATACTGTATATATCTCAACTTTATTAACTATTATTATTATTACAAAGACTTCTCTGTACTTGTCTGATAAACACTTGAAAAAAATATCCCTGCTAAAACCAAAGACTGTAAATATGAATGTTTGAAGCTTGAGTGATGTCACCCATCTGTTCCTGCAGGTGGCGCTGGAGGATCAGCAGCAGCAGCCGCCATGTTGGAAATCCTGTCTCAGCCTAACTTTCAGTCAACCTCAAGACGTTTTTTAAAAAGTAATCCCCCGTTCAGTGTGTGCACATGAGGACAATAACTAATCAGACCTATTTGTTTTTCTTGTACCAGGCTGTAAACATGTTGTATGTGACTTCCTGTGTTCCTGCAGCCAGCCTCTAGTGGACACTCGAGGAACTGCAGGATTTTGCACTTCAGCATTGGCTTCATTTTTTAACACCAAAAGTTGCCGCTTGGCTAAAACCCATCAAGCACAAAAAACAGAGATATTTGTGGTTTTGTTTTTTGTCTCATGTTTATTTACCTCAGGATTTCACACAAACAACGTTTTAGACTTTTACTTAATGACTTGCAGGAAATGTTGTCAGAGTGGGCTTCAACAGTTAAAAGCCACCATGGTTCCTGTACCACTGGGCTCTGGCAACAACATCATTGGAGTAGTCTCTACCGGTTGTGTGGCCATCAACGTTTTCATAAGAATGGACGTTTCCATCGCCCATGTTGTAGGCTGCAATCCCACCTGGAGAGTTAAACACACATAAGATCAAACCATTTCTGTGTTTGTGTCAACTTAGTGGGTGAGTGAAACAAACCTTTCAGCTTCTGCTCCGGGCTCCAATCAGAAAATTTTTTACTGATCCGTCCGATGAAATGAACCAAGATGCCCGTGGCTTGTCTGAGGTGTTCCTCGCTGTCCCAAGCGCCCTCTGGAGTATGCCCACCTCCGTTTGGATTCACATCCACCTACATATGTTTGAAGGAAAGCTGGTTATATCATCAGAAAATCATGCTAAGCTAAAATCATGTGAGTAAAAAAAGTAGCATTTATGAGCACCTGCATCAGTCCCCAGCCGTTGCCATGGTCCCCCCAGCCTCCAGTGTTCTTTATTGCGTTTCCAGCCCGAGACTCTCTGGAGATGATGGCAGCAATCAGAGCTGGAGGAATTCCCTTCTGAGCCCCCACTCTGTTGATTTTAGACCTGAACTCTTCCATTCTGCCTGCATCAGTCTGGGCCATGGTGTGTGATGCTCTCACTCCTTTAGAGAAAAAAAAAATCACAGAAAAAAAGCGCTAGTAGACTCGGAGCGACCAAATCTGATATTGACCGTTTTCACAAACTGGATTTCTTTTGATTTCAGGCTCATGGTGGGAAGCTCAGTGGTCCAGGTTTGTTTAAAGTCTGACAAATGTCCCATCACTTTTTTTTTGACCAGCACATAAAAAAAACATCCTTAGAGTAAATCTAGAGGATTTGTCCCCTGCCTTGCATGTTGACAAGCAGCACCTCTGTATTGAACTACTTCATATAAAATGAGCTCCTGTGTTTCACAGCTTACTTACCTGAGTATCCCAGATTGTCCTGATTAGCCGTTTGCTGTGATGCACCGGTAGTTTGAACTCTCATGATGTCTCCGTAACCTGCAAATGATACCTTTATTATAAGATCAGTTTTGAACAGAAACAGAAACAGAAACACTTTATTTAATCCCTGGGGGAAGAAGATGGGATGTTTCAGTCACTCTGATAAACAATACAGCAGGAGAGTATATACAGGGAAAATAAATATAATTATGAATAAAATGAGAACAAGAAATAAAGACATTGGTTAAACAAAGCACAGAGAAATGAGGAAATGAAGTTCAACTAAAAGTAAAAACAGATTGTTGAGGAAATTCGTAAAACTTGACTTCCCTCAAGAAAAATTCCATCAGACGAGCACTCACCCATCTTTGATGTTTCCTCTTCTGGTGGTCTCCTCACAGCTGAGATGTCAAACAACACAATGTCCCTCTGTGCACTCTCCGGTTGTATTTATAACTCAGTGCTGTCACTTTCACTTTCCTCATGACGTCACTCCCTTCCTCGTGCTGTCTGGTGTTTCTCCCTCTTGCCTGCAGGAGGTGTTGTGAGCTGATGTGTCAGTAGAGAAAGAGGAGAGAATCAGGTGAAGGCAGCTGGTTTACAAGAATCAGACTGAGCTACACACACAAAGGTTTAATTACAGTCTGAGTTAGATAAATCTGGTTGTATCCAGTTTTTTACTCACCTTTACCCATACGTGAAGCCGTGGCAGAGACACCTAAACCCATGACTAAAAAACAAGTTATTTCTTTCCTGGGCATGTGTTCTTAATGTCGAGATTTTATTAGCAATTTCTTCGAGATGGAGAGAACACTGAGAGACATCGCGCACAAAAGAGACCTAACAGCTCCAACACACCTGCACCCCGAGACCGGACCTGAAAGATGTACCTCTCACTAACCCTGACCTCATTTTCTATTTTGATGGTTCTGCTTTCAGAGATCCTGCACAGGGCACTGCCCATTTTACACCATCACAAAGTTGCAGCCTTGTTAGAAGCCATCCTCCTACCAGCTAGTATTGTTGTTTGCAAATGTGCTGCACACACTTCTGCCCGAGATCCGGTGTCTATAGGTAATGCTCGAGCAGATCCAGCTGCCAAATCCGCAGCTGCCTGCACTTCTCACACTTCTTATCTACACACTGACTCAACTTCCTCCCCCCTCCCCTACAGCCTTCCTGTCTACTCTGGCTTCTCTCTCTACCCCTGCAGAACGAAAGCTCTGGTCTCAAAATGGCTGCCTCTTCTCTGCGGGTGTATGGAGAGGTCCAGATGATTAAACTTGTCTCCCTCGTAGACTGTTTTGACCATGTGTCCAAAGGAGGGGTATGTGCTGTAGTTCAAAAACATTGGTTCACAAAATTATTTTCTACATTTGCAGCTGATTTTTGTAAAAACTGTTTGATATGTGCCCAAAATAATCCAGGACCAGCACCAGCACCAGACAGACCCTTTCAACATGTCATGATGGATTTCATCCAACTAACCCCCAGTGAGGGTAAAAGGTACTGTCTGGTACTGGTAGACATGTTTTCTAAATGGGTAGAAGCTTTTCCAGCCAAACATGCCACCGCCTCAGTAGTAGTGAAAGCCTTACTAATAGAAATCATTCCCTGGTGGGGAATCCCTGAAAAACTGTCCTCAGACAATGGCTCACATTTTGTCAAGGAAGCCATACAACAGCTTTCCACACAGTTGCGTTTTGAATTGAAAACTCACTGTTCTTATCATCCACAGTCAGGTGGCGCTGTCGAGTGACAGAACCATACTTTGAAACAGAAACTGGTAAAGTGGTGTCAAGAAACAAAGCTCAGTTGGCCCAAGTGTAGGATATTAATCACCGGGCAGACTAGCAGAAGGCGTAGCCACTAGGGCAAGCTGAAACCAATGACATTGTATTACTCATGTATATGCAATATACCTACACCATGTGAATGTATAAATATGCTCTGCAACCGGGACTGCCTCAGGAATCTTTGATGCACTTGTGACTGACGTTACTTTTATAGCTGATTAGCCCTTTTGCAAAAGAACTCTTATTTTATGCAATAAAATACTCAAAGACAAAAGACGTTGACTTGAGATCTTTTATTACCAACAGAAAAATCCACAACAGACGTCACCCATGTGTTCCTGCAGGGGGCTCCGGAGGATCATCGGCAGCAGCCGCCATGCTGGAAATCCTGTCAAAGCCTAACTTTCAGTCAACCTAACGACAGGCTGAGAGCTGGAGCTGAGGCGGGTTTTAAACCTCCTGACAAACCGTTACACCGCACCCACCTGTCAATCATGTCAGCTACGCGCCTAACTGGGCGGTATCTAATCTTCACCAGCAGAGTAGTTTTAGTAAGTAGTACGGGAGGATACAGAGATTATTATTTTATACATTTCTTTCAGCATCTTCTCACTTTGGGCCAGATTAGTAGAAACACCATCAGTGGTTTTTATTCTGTTTTGTAGTTTGCTATCCAAAAAAGAACCCCCAAACGGACTGCAAAAAAGTCTTGTATTTTTCTCGGTACCACTGAGCTCTGGCCAAAACATCATTGGCGTAGTCGCCACCTGTCGTGTTTTTATCCGCATCTTTAGGGTCGACTTTTCCATCCCCGCAGTTGTAGGCTGCAATCCCTCCTGCAGAATCAAATAAAAGTAAGATCAGATTGATTGTGTGAAGAGGGTTGTGCTTGTGAAAGTCCACTGCATGGTTCAGTAAAACAAACCTTCCAGCTGATACTCTTTGCTCCAGTTTGGATATTTTCTACGGATCTTTTTGATGAAATCAACCAAGATCCCTGTAGCTTGGCTCAGGTGCGCCCTACTGTCCCATGCTCCTCTTTTTTTGTGGTTTCCTCCGTTTGGATGGACATCAACCTACAGAGACAACAACAAGGTGTTAGTAATTCTCACATCAGTAGTTGTGGCTTTGACAAGTAGAAATGAATAAAGGATAGGTATCTCAGTGTAAAGAGATAGTTTCTGCTCTCAGCCGTGATTCTTCATGACGCTGCCAGAGAGGAAGCATCGTGTCTGAGCACATTTATTCATAATACCCTTTTTCAGGGCACAACATCAGCGCACGACGCCTTTTGTCTTGGCCAAAAAGTTGCACTAGAACACACCGCAAAGACTACAGCCGCCGACCAACCACCACGTACGTTCTGCGCATGCATGAGAGGAAATAACTCTCCATGCCAGCAGGCGGCGCTAGTCTGTAATCGTCATTCCAAAAAGGGGAAACCGGAAGTGGATGAGGAAGAACGCGGAAAACTAAACCGTGATACAAGAAGACAATTTTCTCACCGCTGTCGTTCAACACTCATATTATAGGTACTTCTAATGGAGAAAAATGTCTGATAAAAAGTTGAAAATGCCGCTGGCGCTGTCAGCCCTTGGACCTTAATGGCAGAATATGTGATTTTTTGATCCAGCAGATGTCGCCCTTGAGCACCAGCATGAAACCAAAACAACTCGCAGTGCATTGTTGTGTTAGCATGCTAATGCTAGCGATCTTTATTACGCTCGTATCTTCACACTGCATGTAAATTTACCTGAAATGAGCGTGATCTAGAAACACAGTTAAGCAGTGAGTACAGTATGTTATTCTTCTTTTCTCTAGTCCCTCAATTAAACAACTTTTATATACTTGATTTCGATTACAATGAAGTGTGAAAAATTGCATATTCAGCCTTTAATTATTGTAACAAGAATAGAAGAGGCGCTTCTGTATTTCTTCACGTGCTCTGGCTCTCCTGTTTCGTTTAGCTGAACAGCCAATCAGAGAGATTCCTACCCCCAACTGCACCGGCACATGTCGATTCAATCGATGTGAAATCGGCCAAAAAAAGGCCAACTAGGGCCGATGGGTATCGATGGAGCTGAACACTAAGCAAAAACGAGGGCGAGGGTGACGACCACTCAGCAACGAACCGACGGCAGACGGTCTCTTTGGTGTGTCAGGGCCTTAAGGGGGCCCCATCAGTCAGCACTCACTCTCGGTGCCCTGCTTAGCGTTGCATGAATTATTGCTGTTGAAACCAGTGTTTGTCAATGACAGTCAATGAATAAAAATGAAGAGGAATTATTAGTCTATAGGAGAGAAAAAGAGGAAGAGGAGTAAGCGTCGGGACACTGGGAGACGTAATGGTGATGAACGCCGGTAGGAGGGCCGCCCAATTATTTTTTGCCTAGGGCCCCAACAGACTCTGGAATCACCACCGTCTACATGTGAGGCTCCAGTGTGAGTAATATATAGATATTTGTAAAAACCTGCATCAGTCCCCAGGCTTTGCCATAGTCTCCCCAGCCTTCATAGCCCTTTTTTTGAATTGTATTTCCGGCCCGAGACTCTCTGGAAATGATGCCAGCAATAACAGCCGGATCGACTTTATATTGATCTGCTACAAAGAAGATGTCATCCTTGTACTTATTCATTCTTTCCCAATCTGCCTCTGCCAGTGCATGAGATGCGTCCACACCTTGAAAGAGATCAAACAAAAGGAATAATTACTCAGCACAACAAAGTAACGTTGAAGTCCTCTTGTGTTATACTGCAGTGTTTACCTTTAGCCCGCGTCGGCCCGTCCTGCTGGGCTGTTATATCTGAAGCTCCAGAAGACTTAAACTTCATGATGTCTCCGTAGTCTCCATGTGAATACCCTAATGATCAGTTTATCATATTAGTTTCAATCAACATTAGCCGTTTTCACATATGCACTCACATCAGAAATGTCTTTCGCAGTGATGCATTCATTTAAAAACATGTAGACTTCAAGTTCTTGTGTTTCTGTTCTATTTAGTCCTGCAGAGTTCCTACAGCTGGAGCTTCATACAGGCTCTGCAGGCTTTGTTGGTTTTATGACATTATTAGGCTAACTTTAGTTTAGTTTATATATAATCAAACATAATACAGAATGTGTTAATTCTGTGACACATGGTCAAAGTAAGTTTTACTGAAAGAAGAGTTTTATTCATAGAGGGGGCGGGACATCGTTGATTGACAGACAAACAGTCACCATGGTTACTCACTCTCACCTGCCTGCTGCACACTAAACGAGAGGACAAAGAGCTGCTGCATGACATCACTTCATCAGCATGCATAGAAATCAAAGTATAGAAATAAATGATTGTTGGCCTACTGTTAAAAAAATTAACAGCCAAGGTCCGGACCTCGCTGATATGATCGCCTCCCTCCATTCCATAACGTCGTTTAGCCTAATCCCTATAGGTTCAGTTATCACAGGTGAGCTTCGAGTGGAGAGGCTTGTTAGTAACTTTTAAAAACAGAGAGAGCAGAAAACACTGACAGCAACATTTGAAACACCGGGGTTATATCTCCCCTCACTGTCTGTCTGAGCTCCTCTCTGTCTGTCTCTCTGCAGACTGTTAACGTCTCTCCGGCTCGTTAAACGGTTTCGCTATCCGAGATGTAAACTTAACTCTCCAAAATATGCAAATAAGTTAACTGTTGCTCACGCCGTGTCGGTTTGGAAAAATATCACAACAGTTGCATGTAACCGGGATGAAGTGGTTTTTGCGGACATTACTCTTAAGTTTCGTTTTCACCACTGAGGAGCAGAAGGGGACAGAAGGGGAGGGGGAGACGCGTCTGTGTAGGAGCATAAACTGCAGCATGAGAGAATAAACACATTAGCCCGGTTCTACGATCTCTCTGCTTTGGCAGATCGTCAGCACGTTCAAATCCTTCACGATCTGAGATTTTTATATCGCCCACCACTAACCCATATGTTTAAAACGGTTCATTCCAAAGACAACTGGACTTGGTGGAAGACCTTGATGATCGCCTCTCCTTTTGGATGGAAAGATATTTAACCAAGTCCTGTTGCTTTTGGATCAAGCTTCATATTTACCATGACCTGCATGACTGAGAACCCACACAGATATAAAAAAGGTTTAATAAACAGACTTTACTGTCCAACTGATGAAAGCGAGTTGTAAGCCCGGCTGAATGTTATGAATGAAGAACATTTGAAAAGTGAAAATAATCAACAAGAAGAAGATGAGAAACTACTGCACAGCTCTGACTACATAAGAAGTTTTTTTAAAACCCATCATGAACAGCACAAGCTCTTACCGATCCCCATTTTGTGTTCAGACGGTCCACTTGAAGCTGAGGATGAAGCCTGTAGCACACTGAGCTGTGACACACTGTTTGTTCTTTTTGCAGGATGGGTGTGTTCAGTGACTGGCTTTTATAGGGTCCACTATCTCGGCTTTATCTTGCCAAAAGACTTCCCCCTCCCTTCCTCTGCTCTTGATAGCTGGCCTGCACAGCTCTGACTGTACATACCAGTGTTTCCACTGCTTAAGAAGTTTTATAAAACCCAGCAGGAACAGCACAAGCTCTTACTGCTTCCCTTTTTGTGGTCAGGCGGTCCACTTGAAGCTGAGGATGAGGCCTTTTAAGAGCCCGAAATGTAACAACGACACGAAATGTTATAAAAAAATGAAATAAAACCTGAAATGTAATAACTGGTCGATAATGTAACAAGATGCTGGGGGGTTGCTGAAGGGGGTTGTTAATAAAGAAACCAACAACCAAATAATTTATATTACATTCACTCATCACATCACATGAGCTCTTTGAAAAACAATCAGAAAACATTTTAAAGTTCAGTTTACAGGCTACTGTCTGTATGGGAGGGGGGGGTGGGGGGGTGGGGGGGGGTGGGGGGTTTGACTGATGAATGACCTCAACAACAAACACTCACCACGTATGGGTGAGTAAAAAACTGGATACAACCAGATTTATCCAACTCAGACTGCAAGACGGTCCACTTGAAGCCGAGGATGAGGCCTTTAAAAAGCCTGAAATGTTATTAAAAAAATGTAACAAAACCCGAAATGTAATAACTGGTCGATAATGTAACAAGATGCTGGGGGATTGCTGAAGGGGGTTGTGCTTATGTCAACTTAGTGGGTGAGTGAAACAAACCTTTCAGCTTCTGCTCCGTGATGACATAAATATTCTACTTGTTGGTGTAAAGATGATCAACACAGACCCTGGGCCCAGTTTTTCAAAAAGTTTAATCTGGATCAAAGGGATCCCGATTTTGTGATCCCTTTTTTTGTCCATTCTTATGAAAACGTTGATGGCCACACAACCGGTAGAGACTACTCCAATGATGTTGTTGCCAGAGCCCAGTGGTACAGGAACCATGGTGGCTTTTAACTGTTGAAGCCCACTCTGACAACATTTCCTGCAAGTCATTAAGTAAAAGTCTAAAAAGTTGTTTTTATGAAATCCTGAGGTAAATAAACATGATACAAAAAACAAAACCACAAATATCTCTGTTTTTTGTGCTTGATGGGTTTTAGCCAAGTGGCAACTTTCGGTGTTGAAAAATGAAGCCAATGCTGAAGTGTAAAATCCTGCAGTTCCTCGAGTGTCCACTAGAGGCTGGCTGCAGGAACACTGGAAGTCACATACAACATGTTTACAGCCTGGTACAAGAAAAACAAATAGGTCTGATTAGTTATCATCCTCGTGCACACACTTAACGGGGGATTACTTTTTAAAAAATGTCTGTTTTCTCTAAGCAGAGAAGAGAGTGAGCTATAATCTATCAATAAACTGGTCTTAGGACATGTTTGTGTGAATTTCACGGCTTGCAGATGCTGAGTGACTCTCACGGTCAGAGATAGTGGGCATGGTGTCACGCGTGACACTTGACAGCTTGGTTATAAAGCTGCTGCGTCATGCTCGCTGAAAGTTCAGTGTGCGCTGAAAAAAACACTCCGATCGTCTGACGTCACTTTCCTGCGTCGTCCACTTTGCCATTTCGTTTTCGAGTTGGTTTGAATTATGATCACTTTTTAGCACAGCAAGTTTGAAAACGAAAAGCCAAAGACCTTTTTGTTTTAATTTGAATGATGTCATACAATATGCATACATAGAGAGCAAAAGTATAATGCAAACTGGATGACTGAATATTCATTTTAAATATAGGTCAAATAATGCACCTATAATCTGAAAATTAAAACGTGCTTCTGTTACTGTATTTTAATTTTAAAATTAGCTTTTTCATTTGAATTATGATACAGATTTAGCGGGGCATTTTTTGAAAATAAAAAAGCAAATGTAATTTTCTTCATTTTAATTTAGTCAAAGAATGTGCATTTTTGAAGTCGAAAACTAAAATTCAAATTAGATAAATTAATCATCATTTTATTTTTGAGTCAAATAATACACTCATTCTGAAAATTAAAAATAATTTCTGTTAATGCATTTGAATTTTCAAATTAGCTTTATCATTTGAATTTTGATCACTAATCGCTTCCATTCTATGCAGACTGAGCTGCTAGTTTTGTTCCAAAATGCAGCTTTTTTGTTTTTGTTTTTGTTTTATTTTATTTGCTTTATTTCGTACTGTTTCTTGTCTTGTGTATGTGTCCTGTGTGTGTGTTCGTGTGGCTCTCCTGCTCTCTCTCCCAGACTCGTCCCCCATCCCACTCCACCCCATTATCACTTTCAATCTGATATATAATTGATAAAGCTAAAGGCATAAAAATTATACACTTGAATATCAGGAGCCTTCTTCCAAAAATTAACTTAATCAGAGTCTGGGTCGCCCAGCACAAACCTGATGTTCTTACCTTTTCAGAAACATGGCTGCACAGCAAAATTTGTGACAATGAAGTTGAACTTGATAATTATATGTTATATAGAGCTGACAGGGGCACAAGAGGAGGAGGTGTGGCTATATATGTTTCTTCTCATTTTGTGTCTGAACCTGCCACTCCTAAAGTACCCCATTCATTCTTTGAATGTCTTTTTGTTAAGTTAAAATTTCATGAAAATAAACCGAGTCAACCAAATGCATAGTATCTACCCTTACTTCTTTTGAACATCCGTGTGAAATGATTATCCTAGGCGACTTCAACAGCAACTGGCTAGACCGTTCTTCATCACGCGATAAAAACTTGCTGAACAGTATAAATGTTTATCTTTAACATTTTGTCTCCATGCCAGTCTGGCTTCAGACCTAACTTCTCAACATCTACAGCTCTTTTAAAATTTACAAACAATGTTTTTTCTGCCTCTGAAAACGACAAACTCTCTGGTGCAATCTTTCTCGACCTAACCAAGGCCTTCGACATTGTTGACCACTATTTACTTCTGGACAAACTTAATTCTATTGGTGTAACTCGAAATACTCTACTTTGGTTCAACTCCTACCTTCATAACAGACGCCAGTGTGTTAGCTTTAACGGAAACTTATCAAATTACCTGACTGTCGAGAAGGGTGTGCCACAAGGCTCATCCCTGGGACCACTTCTTTTCTCCATCTTCATTAACGATCTTCCCAAAATTTGCTCAGACGTCAAATATACTTATATGCTGACGACACCGTAATCTATACAGCCAATGCTAATACATCCTCAATTGAAACATCATTACAAAGTGAGTTCGCCCTTGTTCAAAACTGGTTTACAACCAACAAACTATCACTAAACAAAAATAAATCATGTTGTATGTTGCTTGGTACTAGACAAGGCCTTGGAGAAACTCCAGATCTGACCATTTATTTTAATGATGGATCATCCCTTTAACGTGTCTCCTCTTTTAAATACCTGGGTCTCTGGATTGATCCCGCTCTGTCTTTTAAACAACATATTGAATCCATTACAAACAAATTAAGTCGCAACCTAGGTATTCTCTATCGCTCTATAAATTGCTTTACATTACAGATGAGGAAAACAATTGTTATGAAATTGTTATTACCAATACTGGATTATGGTGACACTGTTTATCAGAATACATTTGAAACACATCTTCAACCTCTTAATGTTATTTACAATAGCCTCTGCAGATTTGTTTTAAGGTGTCCCTACCAAAGTCATCACTGCTCCATGTATGAAACTTTGAACTGGTTACCCCTGAATGCAAGAAGACATTACCATTGGCTCCAATGTATTTTCAATTGTATCCACTTCAATTTTCCCTCTTATTTAAAACAACATTTAACACCACACAATTCCTCATATTCTTTAAGACATACTCAGCAGCCTTTTTTTCTTGTTCCCAAAACTAATAAAGAAATCGGCAGATGAGCATTCAACTACAAAGCTCCCTCTGACTGGAACAATCTACCTATAAACATCAGAACAATAAATTCACTACACATTTTTAAGAAATCACTGCTACCTTTTCTCACAAAACCATGTTGCTGCTTCTAATGGTAATGTCTTCTTACCCCTCTAATATCTTGATTGCATATGTCACTAGATGCATCTACCTCTGATGACTTTGTGTGGGTGCTGTGGCTTTGCGGGAAGGATAAGTGGGTGGATGAGTGTTTGAGAGCCTTCATGTTTATGTGTGTATTTTGTGCTTGACTGTCTGTATCACACTGTAATGTTGTGTTTTTGTTTTTGTGTTGGACCCCCTTGAAAACAAGATGGTTCATCCCAAGGGGCAATCCATCATATAAACAGAATTTTTCACAGACTGGGGACCCCCACTGTACCTGGAAGCTTATAGAAGGCACATGCACTAATAAGCCTATCCAAACACTGACATTAGAACAACACAAAAGAGCACAGCAGCCTGAAAAACAAATTCTGATTTAACTTATTTATTGTGTAAGAAAGGCTCGAAGCAGAACAAACAAAATCTCCTTAAAGGCTTTATATGCAATTTTCTGATCCAGCAGATGTCGCCCTTGAGCACCAGCATGAAACCAAAACAACTCGCGCTGCATTGTTGTGTTAGCATGCTAATGCTAGCGATCTTTATTATGCTCGTATCTTCACACTGCATGTAAATTTACCTGAAATGAGCGTGATCTAGAAACACAGTTAAGCAGTGAGTACAGTAAGTTATTCTTCTTTTCTCTAGTCCCTCAATTAAACAACTTTTATACACGAGGGGAGGAGTCAGCCGGCCGTCCGGGCGATGTAAACAAACTGAAGATAGGACTCTGAAAACATCACAGACAGTGGGACTCGGGTGTTACACCCATTGTAGACAGTCATGACTCACAGAGTTATTTTCAGAGGATATACTTGATTTATATTATATTTAAGTGTGAAAAATTGCATATAAAGACTTTAAATGAGAAATGGGATGGGGAGATGGGATAATATCAGGAAGTCATAGTGAAACTGAAGGTGTAAAAGTCCCCCATTCACTCATCACATGATCTCTGTGAAAAACAATCACAAAACATGTTGAAGTTCAGTTTACAGGCTATTGTGTGTACGAGAGGGGGGGGGGGGGGGGGGGGGGGGGGTGACTTATGAATGACCTCAACAACAAACACTCACCACATTTGGGTAAAGGTGAGTAAAAAACTGGATACAACCAGATTTATCTAACTCAGACTGTAATTAAACCTTTGTGTGTGTAGCTCAGTCTGATTCTTGTAAACCAGCTGCCTTCACCTGATTCTCTCCTCTTTCTCTTCTGACACATCAGCTCACAACACCTCCTGCAGGCAAGAGAGAGAAACACCAGACAGCACGAGGAAGGGAGTGACGTCATGAGGAAAGTGAAAGTGAAAGCACTGAGTTATAAATACAACCGGAGAGTGCACAGAGGGACATTGTGTTGTTTGACATCTCAGCTATGAGGAGACCACCAGAAGAGGAAGCATCAAATATATGCGTGTTAGTTTAAATCCAACTCTTCTGTCCTGACTGAGGGCACAAACATCCAAAGTGTTCAGTGGTAGATTGAAAAAAAAAAAACAACACAATGTTTGCTGTTGATCAAGGCTGGATCCGCTAGCCGTTAAGCTAGCGTTAGCTTTGATACTAACAGGTGTATTGAAAAATGCCTAGTCCTGTGCAATTAGCGTTAGCTGCGATGCTAACAAGATACATGTAAAATGTCATATGCCAATGCTAATCAGTTCGCTTTTGTGTTGTGAAAAATGTAGTATTTATTCAGGCTTTTTGTGATCTGTAAGAGCAAAAGTTTAACACCATGAAGGGTGAAAGTAGCTTAGCTACAGTATGTAAATGAGTAAGGAATAGTTTAATGCAAGTTATGATGAAAGTTTTTCCTCTTTTGTTAATTTCACTCTCTATTGTGGAGTCTCTGTAACACTCACGATACAAAATTCACTTAAACTAAAATACGTATTTATAAATAATAAAAAAAAAAAAAAAATGTAACAAATTAAGGTGTACCGGGCTAAATGTCGGTTAGACTCTTGGAGCTGGTGGAGAATTAATTAAACACACGACACAGAATGTTGATAACCGGTTTTGTATTTCAAAGTTCAATTTTTAACAAATAACAAAAAACACTTTAACTTAATCAAGGAAAATCCCACAATTTGAATAAAAGAAAATAGG